>NW_004949096.1:22020700-22029634 GCF_000317375.1 Microtus ochrogaster | reverse complement strand
CCTCACATACTACTTTTAAGAAACAATAGTGGATCTAACAAGTACTAAGATTAATTATTTCAGTTAATCATTTCATTAGTTCTCTGAAGACCATGACAGGAATCAGATGACTAACTTTTAATGCGACTGTATTTATATCCCATTAAACATTTACCATTTTGCTAGAGCTTTCTGGACAAAGAACAACAATGCTTCTTCCCTAGTTTAGAGGATAATGTGATGGTCTGAATGAGAATGGCCCCAGTAGGGTCATATATTTGAATCCTTGATCCTCAGTCAGCTGGAGGAACTTAGAACGATTAGGCAGTGTGGCCTTTGTGGAGGAGGTGCGTCATGGAGGTTTCAAAAGCTTCCTGACATTTTTAGTGTGCTTTCTCTCTGTCTTGTGCTTCAAGACAAAGGTGGGAGCTCTCAGCTGTTCACGCTGCCATGCCTTTGCTCCACCATTGTGGACTCAAACTTTCTGAAACCACAGTTTAATTAAACCATTTCTTTCATAAATTGCCTTTGCCATGGTGTTTTATGACAGCATTTGAAAAGAAACAGATACTTAGCATTACTTAGATTATTTATAATCTACAGTAACTCCCTAAAGAGTTCACTGTCTGGGTTTTTGTTAGTTATGTGGATGGGTGATGGATGTGGGCTCTCTTCTCAGCAATGATCTTAGACCCTGGCTAATGACTTTTGGTAAAAGAATCCATGGGATGAATGCTTATGTTTTATATGAAGATGTGCTCAGGGGTAGATGGAGAATTTAATAACTGAATCATGGAGACAAAGTATTTTTGAGAGGATAGGTTCTTGAGGTGGTTTCTAGTGGGCGTCCAGAGCAATGAGACCTTGTCTATGGGCAGAGTGCAGTTCTATTCTTACAAATGCACCTCTTCAATTTCTCCTCCTCAATCCACCTGCTGACTGTATTCCAGTGACCCTAATGTTTATCTTCCCTCTTTACTTTAAAAATGATTATTAGATGTCTTAGTTACTTTTCTATGCAATGACAAAACAGCATGACCAAGGCGACTTCTAAAAGAAGACATTGAATTTGAGGCTTATTGAGCAGAAGAGGAATCCGTGCATCATGGGGCATAGCACTGGGCAGGCAGGCCTGGCACTGGAGCAGCAGCAGAGAACATACATTGTATCCATAAGCAGCAAGCACAGGGCAAGAGTCTTGGTCTGACATAAGCTTTTGACACTCCAGAGCCTACTTCCAGCAGCACACCTCCTCCAACAAGGCTGCATCTCCTAACTCCTCCCAAAGAGTTCCACCAACTGGGGACCAAACATTCAAGTGTATGGGCCTATAGGGGTCTTACTCAAACTACTGCCACATCTCTGCCCAAGAAGAGTGAATGACACAGCTCAATAATATGGCACGTCTAAGTGTGAGCTCTAGGTCCTGGGTTTGATCCCTCACTCAAGAAAAACCAACCAGTGGACCAACCAATCAATCATTTACCCACCCAACCAGTAAAATAGTGAATCACTCTTGATAGAGTTTGTGAAATTTATAAATGGATAAATAAAATTATTGTTTTTGTTTTTGTTTTGTTTTATAAGACAGGATTTCTATAGACCAGGCTGGCCTCAAACTCAGAATCTACCAGGCTCTGCCTCCTGAGTGCTGGAATTAAAGGCATGCGCCAGCACCGCCTGGCCATGTAAGTAAAATTCTTATTACTTATATATATTCTTCCCATATATATAAACAAATCTTACTTTTTCATTGAACTACATCTTTTGGAAAAAACCAATAGTTTATTTATGAGACAAAGACTTTATCATTCATAAGGACTTTATCATGGATAAACTTGTACATTAACTGGGGGAGTAAGTTGAATATTCAGTAAATTAATAGGAAACATAAAAGGTGGTGCTGACTTATTTGATACAACTTAAGAAAGTAATGTGTAAAAATACCACCTAAGTTGTGATGAGATGATTTAAGGCATCTTCTTCCAGAAGGTCCTTTGTTATAAAGCTTTTCCATAGAACAGACAAGGATAAGAACGATCAAAGCTATAAAAAAACACTTCACATTAATGTTGCAATGATGAAAGCATGGGTGGTTAACCTGATGGCAGTTAAACTCCTTGACAATCTCAAGGTTTCACCTGTCAGGCAACCACCACATTGGGATGGACGCTGAGTGTTTGGGAAAACATGACCACACCCTTACTCAAGCCTACATCTCTGTATTAGGTCCTGAGACTCCTGGAGAGCAAGCTAGTGATTGGATTGCCATTAAAGCTCCCTTTTTTTTAAAATTTATTTTTTCTTTGTTTGAGATGCTGGTGTGCGATAATTCTTACATAATGATGTGAGGTAATTTTCACATCAAGGTGATATTTTCCATATATGCCTTTTTCTTGTTAATGTTCAAAATGACCTTAGGCCTAGACTTTGTCTTCCATCTCTCCTTAGGTTGTGTTAACATTTTACTAGTTTTTGGTGTTCATCCTAACTTATTAACCAATTATTCCTTCATCTTCCACGAAGATGTCATAAGTATCACTGAGAGGAAGTTTCCAACAGTATTCCAGAGCGAATGCAAATTCATCTGAAAATAAACTTGTTTCCATAACTACTAGAAAAGCAAATTTTAAACTTAACCATGTAGCTTCTTTTCCTCAGTACCTCTTCAGTAGCAGCTTTTCTATAAAGTTAGCTTAAAAGTGGGGGAAGGGAAGAGGGTTTCTGCAAAGATGGCATTGATAGTTTTCACTTTCTGTCTCTGACTTTACAGACCAAGGGCTGGACATTCAGCTCACGACTACAGAGTGTCTGCGTCATGGAAGTCTTCATCCGCCATCGTACGACAACACTCAGAGTAGTTGAGCTTGCTGGAGTGTGTGTGTCACTACTACTCCATTCAAAAGTAGCAATTAAAGAGGGTAGAGACATTCATTTTTTCCTTTGATTTTTGAGGTTAAATTTATTCTTTCTGATTCAAAAAGGGAAAACATACTTTCAGAACTTTCTTCTTTCTGGTTGGTTCCCACATACATTTTCAGTCATTTATTTCATTTTCAGATTATTTATACATATACATACACTAAAGAATTGTGCTTGGAGCAAGCAGCTAGCACACAGACTTAAATAAAGATGTAAGGGAGGGGTTGTTGAGAATTTATCTATCAGCTAATCAGTTATGAACTGTTTTGACAAAGAAATGTATGGTTTTGTTAAACTACCCCTATAGGTATCCTCATGTATACTCTGGCTTTTATTTCTGGGTGGTTATGTAGAATGTCATATTCTTTCATATCTCTCTTTAGCTAGTAATTATTGCTGACAACAGCTTAGACCTTGGCACTGCACTCAGCCCTGCCTTCTAAGAGGAGCAATCTAGACCATAGCTGACTATAGTTCAATTAAATTACCATGGGGATGCAATATAGTCTGCCATGCCATTCTAGCTATGAACCCAGGATTGAAAAAAGATTGATGGACAAGGGGAAAGGTTCAACAAATAAGTACGTGGGTGGTACTGTGTTATGCCTCCACAAATATTGATGTGCATAAGCAGAGTGTGACTTCAAGATTTCATCTGCCTGTAAAGGGGAGAGCTGCTTGCTTCTTTTCTTCATAAGCACCAGATAGCAAGTGATAACGGTAACATGTTCTTGTCATGTCTATGTAAGCCCAAGGGACACCCAGGGTAAAGTTTGTCCTGATATAACTAACAGGAAATCATCACCGGATGAGGTCAGTCTCTGTGCGATCGAAGATGACTACTTCTACCCTGAGAAAATGTCCTCAAGATGACCAAAAAATCATTTCAAGCCTTTACTTGACAGAGTACTGTGGATACAAATTTCTAAGCAAGAATCAGAGAAAAGTAGGCGTAAAATATATTGGGATATATGACTGTAAGAAACATCCCCTGTATGAACAAAATGCAAAATGAATTTTAGTTTGGAAGATTAGATGAAAGTCTAGATTGATTATGGTGCCGTGAATTGAATCCAGGGCTTGACACATGCCAGGCAAGGACTCTATCATTGAGGTATATGTACAGTCCTAAAAGTACTTTTTAAAAAATAAAACAAAATTGATTAGGCCACTTAGCTTTTCAAGAATTATGGCTTCATTTGTACACTGAGGCTCTATCCAGGACTAAATGAAAGGAATTTACACAACATAATCATGTACTCTTTAAGTTCTCTTGGTGTGCCGAGAAAAGGAAACACAGAAAAATGTAACGTGGACATTGTAGTCACCCAAATCTCCAAACTATCACCAACCACAATTGTCTTGTTCACAGCCAGGATGACTGCTACCCTACTGTTGCTAGTTCAAGGTCCAGAAGAATACAGCATATACAGTCTGGTCTAATAGTTTTTAAGATATTCATCCAGATTTCCAGAGAGTATAGGTAAAAAAAAATCATAAAAATGGATGTAAAACCGCCACACTGCTTTCCAAAGTTGCACAAGTTTGCATTCCCACCAGCAATGGATGAGTGTACCCCTTTCTCCACAATCTCTCCAGCAAAGGCTACCATTGGTGTTTTTCATTTTAGCCATTCTGACTGGTGTAAGATGGTATCTTAAAGTTGTCTTGATTTGCATTTCCCTGATCGCTAAGGAAGTTGAGCATGACCTTAAATGTCTTTTAGCCATTTGAACTTCTTCTGTTGAGAATTCTCTGTTCAGCTCAATGCCCCATTTTATAATTGGGTTGATTAGTTTTTTACAGTCTAGTTTCTTGAGTTCTTTATATATTTTGGAAATCAGACCTTTGTCAGTTGGGGGTTGCCTTTTTGTCTTAGTGACAGTGTCCTTTGCTTTACAGAAGCTTCTCAGGAGGTCCCATTTATTCAATGTTGCCCTTAATGTCTGTGCTGCTGGGGTTATACGTAGGAAGTGGTCTCCTGTGCCCATCTGTTGTAGGTTACTTCCCACTTTCTCTTCTATCTGGTTCAGTGTGTTCAGACTGATATTGAGGTCTTTAATCCATTTGGACTCGAGTTTTGTGCATGGTGACAGATATGGGTCTATTTTCATTCTTCTACAGGTTGACATCCAGTTATGCCAGCACACTTTGTTGAAGATGCTCTCTTTTTTCCATTGTATATTTTTAGCTCCTTTATCGAAAATCAGGTGTTCATAGTTCATAGCAGTGTGGCGGTTTCTCAGGTAATTTGGGATCAACCTACCCCTGGACCCAGCAATACCACTCTTGGGAATATACCCAAGAGATGCCCTATCATCCAACAAAAGTATATGCTCAACTATGTTCATAGTAGCATTGTTTGTAATAGCCAGAACCTGGAAACAACCTAGATGCCCTTCAACGGAAGAATGGATGGAGAAAGTATGGAATATATACATATTAGAGTATTATTCAGTAGTAAAAAACAAGGACTTCTTGAATTTTGCATGCAAATGGACAGAAATAGAAAACACTATCCTGAGTGAGGTAAGCCAGACCCAAAAAGAGGAACATGGGATGTACTCACTCATATTTGGTTTCTAGCCATAAATAAAGGCCATTGAGCCTATAATTCACGATCCTAGACAAGCTAAATAAGAAGGAGAACCCAAAGAAAGACATGGAGTCATCCTCCTGGAGATTAACTTTCATTGGGTGATGAAAGCAGACAGAGACAGAGACCCAAATCAGAACATCGGACTGAAATCTCAAGGTCCAAATCAGGAGCAGAAGGAGGGAGAGCACGAGCAAGGAACTCAGGACCACGAGGGGTGCACCCACACTCTGAGACAATGGGGATGTTCTATCGGGAACTCACCAAGGCCAGCTGGCCTGGGTCTGAAAAAGCATGGGATAAAACCGGACTTGCTGAACATAGCGGACAATGAGGACTGCTGAGAAGTCAAGAACAATGGCACTGGGTTTTGATCCTACTGCACGTACTGGCTTTGTGGGAGCCTAGGCAGTTTGGATGTTCACCTTACTAGACCTGGAAGGAGGTGGGAGGTCCTTGGACTTCCCACAAGGCAGGGAACCCGGACTGCTCTTCGGGCTGATGAGGAAGGAGGACTTGATTGGGGGAGGGGGAGGGTTATGGGAGGCAGTGGAGGGGAGGAGGCAGAAATCTTTAATAAATAAATAAATTAAAAAAAAATGGATGTAAAAATTCTTAGGGCCTCAGAAGACAATCTAAATCAAATCATACCATCTAGAAATAGGCAGGTGTGATGTCCAAGCAGTAGAAAAGCCTTGTATGTAAAGAGAATCAGCTGCGACAATATATATGTTATTATTCATTTTACTATAGGTATTTTCCTATCTTTTATGCTAAAATAGTCTACGATGTTATATAACATAAATTATATATCGTCAGATAGCCCTTTGCCATCCCTCTTTATACTGGCATTGGACTTTTTGCTTTGGCTCAATAATTCAGACACTGAAATCAAATCTCTGAAACCGTGGGCCAAAATAACTCTTTTGTCCCTTTTAGCTGCCCTGTCAGCTGTTTGTCAAGCTTGTGAGAAAGCGCTCTCATTAAGCAGACTATGTGGAGGAGAGAGGTTAGTGAAGGACTGCGGGAGAGAAATAGGATAGGGATGGCTTAGCAGGAAGAACACAAAGGCATTGTGATCCAAGCACAGCAGGGAAGTGCTCCTGAGAAGGGAGGTGGTGGAGACGCACAGAGGGGAGCCTTTAGGTCTGGGTAGGAATCTGTATGCAGGAGTATGACGAGGTCTACTTCTTCTCTGATGATGTGGGGAGAATGGATCAGCAGAGAGAAGAATGGAAGAAGCTAATGGTTAGGATGGCTAAGAGGTTTGGACTGGGATGGAAAAGGCAGACATGATGGTTTCATGGAAAACACATGCAGTCAACGCCGGAAGAAAGACTGGATGCTCGGGGTGAACCGAATGAAGAAATTAAAGATGATTCTCAGGATTTTAACCTGAGTTGTCAGGAAGATGAGACCCCCCCCCACACACCCCGCAAAAAAACAAGGCAAAAATATTAGAAGCAGCAGTATTAGTATAATGTTTATGTTTGTTATGTTTTCGGTGCTACTCATTAACAGGGAGCAAGCAGACAGGCTGTGCAACATGGACAGTCCGCCTTATGGATAGCATTTGAAACAGGCAATCTTTACCATTTCCTCAAACAGGCCGCCAGCTGGGGGCCAATCCTTTACCACAGGAGCCTGTGAGCAGCACTTCACATCCAAACCACAGCAGTGTTCTGCGAGCAGTGTAAACTGACCCGTTCTCACCCGCCAGCTTAAAAGCCTTTACAAACAGGCACAGGGGACACTAACGTGCAGGGCTGTCGTCATCCCTGCTTTCCCCCTTAGCTGTTCTCTAGCACCTGGGACATGATCAGCGCACAGTGGAAACTCAGCAAATATTTACCAGATGAATGAAGAAATGAGCTGTGATTTTTTTCAGCAGAAAGATGAAGAAGGAACTGAGTTAAATGATGGTTGGGCTTCCTGAAGCTCAACCATACTGGGGTCACCAGTAACTTGAATCTACTTTGTTTTATACGATCATTACATAACATTAATTACAGCTATCTGTATGAACTATGTATGCCAGAATCAGTTCTTCAGTGCTGTCTTGACACATTGGGGGACAGTGCCTGTTACCCAAAGACTTTGGGGGTACTTTTTCTATACCAGGGGTTTTTACCTTCAATTTTCTCTCTTCTGTGTGCTGTTGAGGAGGTCAGTAATTTTTTTCCTTGTGTTAGTTCATTCTTCTGTAAAAGGTTACAAAGTGTTGTCAGAGATGAACACAAGCAGGAAGCGGAAGAAAATCCTGATGATTGTTCTTATTCCCGGACTATAGGCATGCGAGCAGGGTGGAGATGCTCTAGCTGTCAAGAACCTGATCCTGGTGATGTATAAGAGAATGATGTCTTATGTTTTGCAACAAAGAAATGGACTTCAGTTGATCTGGTTTATGATGATGAATGCAGTTTGTTGGAAGGCCTGGCCTTTGGGAGGACGATGGTTCATGAGATGTCACAGTCAAAGCAGTGAGGCTGGAGAGATGGCTCAGTGGGTAAGCTGATTCCTGGGCAAACCTGAGAACCAATTTCAAATTCCCAGTACCTTCATAAAAAGTCACATGTGGTGACTCTACTGCTGAGTTGCTGGAGGAGAGACAAGTAGATCTCAGGGCTTGCTGGCCAGGCAATCTAGCAAAACAATGAGCTCCAGATTTAGGGAGAGACCATCTCAAAACCCAAAATAAGGAATGATAGAGGAAGATGCCAAAGGTTGACCTCTGTCCACACATTCATAGTCAAACACACACACACACACACACACACACACACACACACACACACACACACACCACGCCAGTGACCACACCAGTGTCAACTATCTGTCCCATGAGATGATACACCCTTCTTGGTTTCCACCCATTTCTGTTTTACAACTGAGGATGAAACTGTTTCGTGTGTGAAGCTTGAGCTCAGGCGCTATGTATCCTGGGTAGGTGCTCTGTCATCTGAGTTACATTCCCTCACTTGAGAAGCAGTCTATTAGAAGTCTGTTGGCTGAAACTGTGGAGAAAGAAGACAGGAATGAGGGAAAAACAAGAAAAGATGAGAGAGACATGAAATAAAAGTTGCAAGATGGTGAGTTCACAAAGTAAGCTATTTCCGGAGTTAGAATTAGCAGACACACCCCTCTGGTTCTTCAGCTCCAATATGGATTGGACACTTTGAAAATTTAAACACCAGGGGCTGGAGAGATGGCTCAGTGGTTAAGAGCATTGCCTGTTCTTCCAAAGGTCCTGAGTTCAATTCCCAGCAACCACATAGTGGCTCACAACCATCTGTAATGAGGTCTGGTGCCCTCCTCTGGCCTGCAGACATACACATAGACAGAATATTGTATGTATAAATAAATAAATACATATTTTAAAAAAGAAAGTTTAAACACCAATTGCCTTTTTAAATAAAAGGTTATTTTTATGCATCTAT
>NW_004949096.1:22007613-22020456 GCF_000317375.1 Microtus ochrogaster | reverse complement strand
TTCCTTCCTTCCTTCCTTCCTTCCTTCCTTCCTTTTTTTTTTTATAAATTTAGTTTACTGTTTTGTGGCATTTAATAGATGATTTGTACCAAATGGCCATTTGTTGGCACAGGTTCTTCTCACTCATTCCTAGTTTTGTTGTGCTCACAGTTCTGAATAACACAAAGGAATTTCTGAAGGTTTCCGATATAGAAAAACAGACAGTGAATACAAACCTGGCTTTGCCCTGACAACAAAACAACTCTAAAATAGTGGCTATCTGGCTATGGTTGCGAGGTGCTTGAGGAGATGTGTCACAGTCCCTAGTTCTTACTGCCTTGCTGAGAGGTTACCAAGAAAGTAATTCAAATGTGGTAGAGGTTCAGGAATGGGGGATAGAAGGTGTGACCATTCTCCTTTGTGATTTAATCTTTGATTCATTTTCATATCTCTCTCTCTCCTTCCTTTCTTCTTTCCTTCATTTCTCCTTCCTTTCATCTCCTCTTTCAGGCAACAATGAATTTCCCCCCAGAAGGAACTTGAGACCGTTATGATAAACCACTCATAATTTGGGGACAAGAATCCTAGTTTTCTTCCATGTATCTCTGGAAAAGAAGGGATATATGCACTGTTGCATGCTGTGAGAGGAGCAGTCACCGGCATGGTGCTACCGAATGCAACAAGGAATTATGCAATATAGAAAAAAAAATTGAACTCAGATTGTGTGGTCAAAGATTGCATTCCTAGCTAAAGAGATTTCCCCTTAACTAATGAGTCTAGAGGACGTGTTTACGGGGCTATCCAAACCATCCAAACATCGTAAGGCATAACATTGGTTTGCTTCCCTGGGAAGGAGCTGTGCAGGCTTATGGATCATTTAAATTAGACTTTACTATTTTGATGTCCCTGCCATTTGTTCTCTTAAATTTCCAGCCTAAGGGGTTCATTCGCCCATCAGTGTGCATGTGTAAGGCCCATTAAGGCTAATCGAAATTTGGTGCCTGAATCCAGAGAAAAATCTACCTCTATGATGGCATTTTGCACATGGAATGCGGAAGAAAAATAACTAAGAGGAAAATCCATTTCTCTTCATCCAAAGCCCATAAAAATAATTACATTAATTATAAGACAAAGTACTTGCTTGTGGAATTTTAAATTCATTTAATAAACTTATAATTTTATGCATTTCTCCCACTCAGAATGGTCTTTCTCTAGTATATGCTTTAGGTCATCTCAGCTTTGAAGACCCCAGTGACAAATGGCCGTGAAGAGCACTAGCGGTGGAGGCCGTTCAGTCCTCTGCAGAACCTTTCTTTATTTACATTTGCAGCGTACATACTGGGGATGTTTCCAGGTTCTTTCCACAAGATTCAAAATAAAACCTGGAGCACAAGCATACGAGACAGCCTGTTTATATTTTCTTGTTTAAGGCTCTGTCTTCGGAGCTCTCTTTTGTACCACTGTTCCTAACCCATGTAAGGGCTTTTCGGGCAAGGGTCAGTATTCAAATGAGATGTTAATTAAAAAAAATCCCATCATTCTGTTTATTGTGGTTGAAGGGAAATATTGGTTCTTTGAGTTGCATTAACACCCAGATAAAAAACAGTTTTTTATCTATATACATCTTTCTGGGGGGAAAAAAATCTACCTCGAGAAATTTCTTTAACAAAGAGAACATTATTCCAGACGCTAACATTTCTGTCTGTCGATTATCATTAGTCATAAGCTAAGCCCTGCACTAAATGTCTAGTGAGCACAGATAATGTTCATTTTGTCTGGAAGACAGGTTGCCGCCTGTCAAGGAGAGATGGAATAAATGACAGGTTTTGACTCTGTGCCTTGCAGGCATATTAGGCTAAGAAATCGCCAACATGATGAAAAATTATTTTGTCAAAAATTTGTAGGTCACCCATCATTGTCTAATGTATTCTGTGATTAATTGCTAGCATAGATCAGCATTATGTCTTCCCAGTGAATCGCTTAATTGTTGCCTGCTTCATGCTCTTAATGTAATGATGAGGCATCTGCTCCTTTCGCATGTGCTTTTAAATGCCAGCTTTTGCATCCAGGTTACAGGGTTGGTGATGGGTAAGCTAAAGAACTGGTTCAAATTAAAACTTCGGGGCCGCCATCTCCCCTCGCTTTTTACAGGCGTGTGCGTGGAAGGCTGAGTGTTAGTGTTAATGTATGTAGATTTTATTTCTGATGAGTGATTATTTGACTGCTCATTTTACGAAGATTTATGGTGTGCTTTCTATCTCCTGACTGCAGTGCTACTCTTATCTTTAATAAAGGAGATGAGGACATTAATCAGCCATTGTCAGGGCTCCTGACTAAGACATTAAATGTACTGTATGGGATAGGTAAACACGCTCCACATCCTTCTCTACTCCACTAGATCAGGCAAAAAAACACTCATTATATTTATCATAATTTCACATCTGCTGTTTTTGAAGCAATGTACCATGAGGCCATAAACTGTATTACAACTGTGTATAAATTCAACTGATTTGTGGCTGGAGTAACTAATTCCTAAAGTACATTTTAGAAAAACAAGCAGTGAGCCCTGAAATTGCAATTCCATAAAGGCACTAAATTACTGACTGCAGAAGCAAAAATTTGCTTGATGTGATGCTGCAGTGACCATTTTATAAAAAGTGACAGTGTGCATGTGATGGAGTCAATAAAATAGGGACGAGTGAGCTGTACATTCAAACAAGATTAAAGAGAGAGCGAGTGACAGACTACAGGGCACACATACAGGAAAGCATAGCATTCCCCCCCAAATGGCTTGCAGATGCAACTATTAATAGCAGCAATATTGATTTTTCAGTAATAATAATTTCATTACTTGGGGATTAAAGTGAAAAACATAATCTCTCTTTTACTCATTTCGTAGCATAACTGAGAATGAATGTAGTATTTAAATAAAAGGATTTAGAAATTTTTAAACGTTGTAGCATTCAGCTGTTCGTTTATGGTTGCCGTAGTATGTTCCAAAATTATAAAGGATAATTTTTTTATGGGCCATTTATTTGTGTCCCAATTCTTAAGGGTCTATGTTTAAGTAGCTGCTTTGTTAAGGCTTTTAGAGATATTTGGGGGAAATGTGTGTGTGTGTGTGTGTATGTGTGTGTAAGTAAGAAAAAGACAGAGAGAAAGAGAGAGACACACACACACACACAGAGAGAGAGAGAGAGAGAGAGAGAGAGAGAGAGAGAGAGAGAGAGAGATTGGGGGTGTATGGAATACCCATTTCTTTGTGCATATTTGTTCCACGCCTATCTCTATAAACCTTGTCTATAACTAAGTATTTTTTTCCAATAAGGAAAGGAGAATTGGAAATTATCCCCCACCCTCTTTAGCACAGTACAAGCAAAACCAGATATCACTTTTGTGAGAGCAAAAATATACTTGAAACTTCTTCCTACGAAAGCCAAAGCCACTCGGTTCCTGAAGAAGAGTGTGAGCCCACAGATGAAACCTGCTCCAGGTGGTAGCCAGGGATGGTTCTCTAGCAAGTAGGATGCGATTTTTCTATTCTTTATTGACTGGAAAGCAATTTAAGAGAAAAAAATAAATGGACGTGATGCTTTCTTGCTTGGGTTTCTCAAGATAGCCATTGTCTTTCCCTAATCATCCCATGCATCTCCGCTGTGAAGGACAGGAGTGCCACCGGGGTGCTTCTGTTTTGTTTGACTGTGATCCACATACATTCTTTGTTCAGCATCCTGTTTGAAGACTCTTTGTCATTGAGTGCGGGCAGTTCCTTGTTACCCAGGGCAAATTATAGGGGGCATTCATACAGAACATATTTTAGGGCAAGGTGATCCTATTTGACTTTATTTACAGAAGAATATATTTTGCCATATTTCATCCCTCTCCCTGACCACTCTCCTGGTCTTTTATAACTGCAAATCTGGAGCTGGCATATTGAATATTACTTTATTCTTTATATGTAATATCAAGTCAAAAATGATTGTGTTCATAAGACATTGCGGGGTTGCCATCGGATGGTATCAATCTGTGCATCACCAAGCGTTTGTTTTCCTGACATTATTACTTTACTGAAATTAAGCTTGAAACAATTCAGTGTCAGATACTGTATATCTGCTTTTACTGCCAGCCTTTCAGAGCCCACCATATTGTCGGGACTGCATCTCATTTGAGATGGGTTTAGCCAGATATATATTTTCAAGTTTATTGGGAGTTGGCTAGATTACATTTCCCATTCTCAGAGAGCTGGTCCTTTCTGTGCATTTTATAGAACAAATGTAAATTCTTAGGCTGCAGTTGACAAAAATTCACGGTTCTTTTCTTAGTGTCAAAAATACAAATCCAGCACAGCATTGAAGATGAGTAAGCGCGTTAAGATGACACAGGCTCACCCTTTCTGGTTAGGATGGCACAGGCTCACCCTTTCTGGTTAGGATGGCACAGGCTCACCCTTTCTGGTTAGGATGGCACAGGCTCACCCATTCTGGTTAGAATGGCACAGACTCACCCTTTCTGGTTTAGCAGCAGCTTCCGTGTACTCAGGAAACCCGGGAAGGCTCAATTATGACAGTCTTAGTCCAGAGATTTACTCACACAGCAGAGTTGCTTATACGTGGAAATAATTGTGAGGACTGTACAAACGGCAAAGCATTTTATGCACCGGGAGCTCCGTTTCTCCATCTCCAGTGCTCTCTTCCTTGCCCCACCTCCTTACATCTCTTCCTTGAAACCTTTTCTGAAGTCTCTCACTGTAGTGAAATAAAACACAGGCGTAAAAAATTGCCGGATCACCCCATTAAAAGGCAATAAAAATTAGTCTTTTATTACATTTGGGAATTTATATATTTAGGAGGGGCAGGAGAGGCAAAGAGCACAGCCATCAGATAAATTTATTAGCAGCTTAGCTTGATCAGTTTGCCAGGGTTACATATGTATGTCTTAGAAGGAGAGGCAGACTTGCATGAGGAAGGTATTTATAACCCAAAGTAAACCAAACATATTGAATCATGGGAAAAATTGTTCTGTCAAATACATCACACTTTATCAACACAACATGCAGCTCAGACCCTGGGCTGTTTTTGCTTAGTGCCATGAGTATGTATAAGGATATATACATAAATAGGAACTCGTTCTGTATTTATATTCATTGATTTGATTTCTTTCTTAGCTTTCTTTTTTTTATTTCTTGGTCAAATATAGGAGTTGAGTCTAATTATCTGTCAGAAATGGATGTTGTGTTTAAGAAAACAAGAAGGAAAAAGGCTCAATTGGGAGAGTTTGTGGAAAGAATGTGGACTGGTTACTCCGTGATCGAGCTTGGCTGCAGACAGCTGTGCTCGCCCGTTTTCTTTGTTGGTGCTATTTTGTTCTCAGAGCTTTGAATGATCAGGATATCGGGAAAATAAGAGACTGAGATCTTTTACAGCAGGTGAAACTGATCAGCCTGGTTTCTTAGAGACACACTCATCTCTAATGTGTCTGCTCAGTGAGCGTGCTAACTCGGCTAGGATCTTGTGGACCCTCACATTGCATTCCCTTTCCAGGTAGTCTGAAGGAAGGAGGCACAGCCTGTGATTACAAGGAAAATGCCTCCTCCCTGCCCTACTGCATGTAAAAGGCTCATCACATGGATAGGGTAAAGTGTTGCTCTTTTACTATAACCCATCTCCTGGATTTATGGCGTGATGATAAAATAACTGAAAAATATAGAAATTTCAACTTCATGAATTCGAATAAACAGTATCTTTCATAGTAGTCCAGAGTAAAGATAGAATTGTTATTTAGTAGACATGTAGCTAAGGAAATTGATCGCCAATAAATGCAGATTTGTTATCACTGAGGGCTGTATCTTATGTCCCCAGGGGATTTGGATGATTAAATATTTCTGGTTTATTCACTCAGCATCAGACACAACCCAAAGCACTGGAAACTCATCAAATACCAGCAGTGTTTATACTATTTAGTGTAAAAATAATTAAAATTTAGGATTAAAAAGTTTTGTTATAGGCCAAATATAGTAGCTTATATCTTTAATATCAGTACTTGGGAAACAGAGGCAGGCAGATCTCTGTGAGTTCAAGACCAGCCTGGTCTTTGTAATGAGTTCCAGGACAGCCAGAGCTATACACTGAGCTCCTATCTCCAAACCAAACAACGAAACAAAAGTTCTTTCATAAAGACGTGCAGAGAGAACCTGTCACAAGACTGCCATCAGTAGGGCTAGAGAGATGGCTCAGCTGTTAAAGTCTAGACTTGCAACCAAAAATGTCAAAATTACCCCCTGTAGAATTCTGAACTCCACAAGTATAACTAGAGATATCTAAAATTGCTACATCCACAAGAGTGGCTAGAGATATCACAAAATTGGTAGCAATATTTAAATAGATACATCCATTTGTTTGTAATTTACTCATTTAGCATGTATGCATGTAAAACCCCTTAGGTGCCTGGTACTGGGTAGGCCCATCAGCCTGTCTCACTTCCTATGAAGCCCTGGGATAAATACAGGCAGACAGTGATTAACAAGGGCAATCGAACTGGTGGGACTGAGTCTGGGAAGGCTTGAGAAAAGGGCCTTGTAAAGTGACCCATGAGAAGAAAATTAAGCATAGTTGGAAAAAAAAAAAGAGAGAAAGTCCAGACAATGGAGGAATTTTCTGAGGTAGGGAATTGAGGTGAAGGTCACAAGGTGAGAGATACTCCGGTCTCAAAACATAAACAATAAAATCGTGAGATGGTAGGAAGGAGCACCCAGGCTGCACACAGAAAGAGGGTCTGAGGAGACAGGAGGCATCTGGATTCATCTTTTAGGGCAATCAGAAGCAGTGACTGTGCTTTCAGCAAGGGGTGGTCACATGACTATTTCAGGAACATAATGCTGCCTGTAGTTGAGAAGTTTTCTCTTCAAAGTCTTGCATCTTTTGCTTCTGTCAGTAAACATTTTTGAGCGCTCCTCTTCAGCACATGAATATTTATTTACTTCTACATATTATATTTGCCATGCAGGCTATCTCTATCATCTAAATCTCATGTTTTTTAGTTGTCTTACAAAGCAGCTGGTTTCCATATGGTTTCCTGCACCCTTTATTTCAGCTAATTCTCCCCTTCTCCTTTTTCTTCCCCATCACCCAACCTCGCTTAACTGCTCCCCGCACAAGTCACATTCTCTGTTTTTATATCACCTAAGTTCTCCTCCCATCACCCACCTCAGTAATCTTTTTCTAGTTTTCTCAATTCTGTTAATACTTTAAACTCAACACACTAAATTAAAGATTCAAAGTTAGCACTCACGTATAAGAAGAGAGAGGATATGTGGTATTTGTCTCTTTGAGACCAAATTATCTCAAAATAATTTTTTTTCCATTTTCTTTCATTTACCTGAAAATTTCATAGTATTCTTTTGAATTAGTTGTTGATCGGGGAGGCTCCAAAGGCCCCCAAAATAAAACAAGTGAATGTTATTCTTAACTGCCTACCAAAACAAGTTGCTATGACCCAGTTGGTAAATACATATCTTGGGTAAAAGATACAGAAAAATCAAACTGGAGCTTTCTATCTTCTGGCTAGTCTTCAGTATGTAGGAAGACCCAAGACCGACTATCAGGGAAAAAAGACAGCAGTAGCAATCTTTCCAGCTGAGAGCCTTATCAACTGTGATACCAACGTACCAGGCGAGATGTGTCTACTGGTGTAACAATGGTGTGACAGATATGGGGGACATCAAGGGCTCTCTGCTGGGTTTGAGGCATGCTCCACAAGAAGCTATCGGTGTTTGGTTGTGTAAACATGTGTAAAAACCCATGGCTGAGGAATGGAACTGACCATTGCTTTTGAGCTGAATTAACATGGTGCAAGTTGCCTCCTGAATAAATAACTCATTACTTATTATTATTTATTCATTGTCTCCTTAATGCCGTTCAGTCTTCATCAGGGAACCTTCCTTCCCAGCGAAGGCTGGTGAATGCAGAGACACATGGTTGCTCATGATACTGAGTCTAACTAAGTGATGATGAAGCGCTTAACCTTAAGCAGGACATTCACACCACCTTTTCAGGCACAGCGAACAATGTGGAAGAGGGGGTGGCAAGAGAGTCAACCTTGTTCAGAGACGTTTCTCTAGGTGGGGGAGTATGTATGATATACAGACTAACACCAGGTCAGAGAAAAAGATAAATGAGCCTTGAGAGCTCAGCCCTAAACGGAACACGGATGTAGAATATAAGAATGGTAGGTGGGGGTAAAGCTGCGAAACACTCTCTTCCAGATATGAAGTGGCTACACCACTTTTGGTCTTACAGCACCTTGCGTTACCCACATAAGATCAAGCCAAAACCATTCCAGTATGGAAGGAGGGAGAGGTGTCACCAGACTCCACCCCTATCTATGGAGCTGTTGGTGCTGAAGGCAGCTGGAGAAGGGATAGTCTTTTTTTTTTTTTTTGGTAGCGGATGGAGCCACTGTTAGATTTTTCGTGCTCCAGGAACATGCACATATGGGCAACACTAACTGGACATGGTGAAATATACAAGTAAATAAATAAATAATATATTGGTTTGATTGTGCAAATGTCAATTCTGATGCTTATTTGATGATGTAGAAAAATATCTAAAATAAGAAACTGGAATGGAACTGTGTCTTAGAAATTTTAAAGCAATGTTTTATTAGTAGACACATCTCTCCGTCCACTTTCAACTTGTAGATTTTTCTTTCACAGGTTGGCTGCCCAGTTTTGGTAGGACTTTTCAGATCACATCTCCTCAGCAATGCCTTTCTCTGATTAACCCAGTTTGTACAAGTCCCTCCCTGACATTCTCTTCTCCCCTACCTGCCTCAATTCTCTCCTTAATCTTTGGCAACGCCATACAATGTATCTACTTTACAAAGATCTGTCACCTCTGACTCCTGAATACAGAAGAATCTGTTGCCCTCCCATCTCTGGGGACAGAGCCCTGCTTGGCTTAGGGAAGGATAGGTTTTATTCCACGAACAGAGCGAAGGGCATTACTGGCAGCAGTGGATGTGAACTCGTGTTTAGAGTCATGCTGATGACTTTTGCCATGGATTTTGTTAGGAACATTTGTTTGCTAACCTGTTTTGTCAATGACAAAACACTTGGCTAGGAGTAAGAAAAAAAAATCTAGTTCTCAGCCATAGTCTCGACACTTAGAAGGCTGAGGCAGCAGGATGACTTGTCTCAGACAAGCCAGGGCTACGTCTTGAGTTTTGAGTAAGCTGACGCTTCATAGTGGAACTCTGTCTCCAGCAATGAAAAGACAAGAACAAATGATTTGTCCATCCTATTAGACTTGGTTTAGTGACACCAGGTAGTGTTATCTGGAAACCTGGCTGTCTGAAGATGGTGCGACAGGAGGGGCTTCATTCAACGTCCCTGTGACATTCACACTTGGCTTAGTTTTCCTCTTCTACTGTGGCATTGACCACTGCAGTTGACAGGGTCTAACCGTATACCAGAGAATAATAAAGACTAATGTCTTCCTTAGTTTTAGACAAAAGGCAACATAAATAGAATTTCTAGTAGGTGCTCGTTTGAGTGGTTTTCTCTGAACACTTTGAAAACGTTGGGAAAGAGAGTGAACCCCAAAGGACCTAAGTAGTTCAGGCAGGTGCTTAGGGCGCGACCTGCTTCCCTTATCTGTTTAACAATGCTTGGCAAGGCTTAGCTGGGCAGGCTTCTAGCTGTGAAGAAGTCAACAACCAAGTTGAAGTGTTTCTGCCTTATAAACAAGACACAAAAACAATAACAGAAACAAAACCAGTCCAAACAAAGATTCTTCCATGATACCATTATTTGACCTGTTGCCATTGCACATGACCTCTCACAAGAGGTCAGTCTGTGAGACTTTTCAGACATATCTGCTGTTACTTTATCTGTTTGATCCCCCACAAATAGACTGAAGTCACTAATCAAGGCTTCAATGATGTATATTCAAGTTTTCCAATAGTGAGAACTATTTTTATTACTACGTTTTAATAACAGGGTCTCACTACATATCCCTAGCTGTCTTGGAACTCACTATTTTTTGGGGGGGGTCTTGAACTCATTTCCTGTGCCTTCTGATGCCACCTTGCCCAGTGAGAACTATTTTAGTTTTGGTTGAGAATGTATTTCCAGTGGCCTGGATCTTAAGTTGACCTGTGAGGGCTGATGTAGAAGGACTCTGACTTGACATAATTCCTTGGATTCTTTCTCTTTGTGAGTGTAGTAGAGACTGATTTCATCTTAAGAAAAGTCAGCCAGGGACCAAGGCCTATCTATCACTTAACACCTACAAAGTACAACCAAATTCTGAAATAATAAAAATAAAAGCTACATCTTTCTTTTTAAATTGAGCGTATCACTGTTAAGTCTGTAAACACCGCATTTTGTTTGGAAGTGGGCTCATAACATTCAGACACACAGTGGGTAGCAGACTCTGCTTGAATCAACTCCAGTTGAGTAGGGATGGTTCTATAGGAAAAATGGTGAGGATGTAGTGTTGCTGACCTGGGACTTGCAGAAGCTCTTACACAAGGGATGAGCAATCTGGGGCTTCCCAGCTATGTGAGCTTTGTGTGGAAGGCAGACTTGGCTGGCCAGTGTATACTGACACAATGTTCTACCATTCTTTATGGATTAGTGCCATGGCCATGCATAGCCTTGCTGTTGGTCTCTTAATCCAGTGCCTCACAGGAACGGTTTTAATGACTTGTTAAAGTCCCTGTAGCTCAGAGACTCAATTACTCAAATTCAGGGACCATAATCTAATTGAATCATTTCAATAAGAAGCCATGATTTTCAACTAAATTTTAATTTAATACACTCCAATGAATTGCACTGAGGTTATTACAGTATTCTTTCAACTTTAGCTGTAAAGGCATCTCTGAACTCACACAGCAGGCCAGAATCTTATGTGTGCCTAGGTTCTCTTAAAGTGGAAGGCAGCCTCATACTTAGTGATTGCTCTGGGTGGTTTCCTGCATCATTTGTCTGGCTTGTAAGTTAATGGGCACATGCGCGTCAATGGGACCAGTACCGTAGGCTTCTATGAGGCAAAGGCAGCATTGCTACTCAAGGAGGTGAGGAGCAGTTGGGACAGCACATAGCTGGAGCATCCTTGTGTCTATCTTGGCAATTGAGTCTGAAGACCTCAGCAGTGTGTTAAAGTCTGGAGTCTGCATTCATCATGGCAAAGGCCAAAGCATAGAACCAATTGTGTGAGAATGCCACCTCTAGCCTTCAGATAGCCTCAGTCGTGGTCAATGCTAAACACAGACTTAGTTCTGAAACATTAAAATATAATGTTACAAATTGCACTCACAGGGCAAAGGAGATAGATACACAAGGACCTAAGTGTTCCAGTTTCTATACTAAAGTATGCATGATATTTTACCAAACTATGATTTGATGATTTCTTCTTTACCAAAAGATCATTTGAGAATTTGAGCCTAAATTTTCAAAAGGAAAAAAAAAAGAAAAGCATTAACAAGATGCTATTTACTGTGCATCATTTAAATGACAGAGCTAAACAGGATGCCTTTCTTAGAGAAGGCTGAGACTGTGCCTTCTGTACCAGTGGTTCATCCTTTCCTCCCTAAGCCACTTTTTTTTTTTGCTGTGCTGACTGCAAAATATAATAACTTCTAAGCAGTGTGTAAAACAAAGTGCTCAATTCACTTTATTAAAATATCCAATAATAATTGATTTAAAGGCAATAAAATGTGTTCATTAGAGGGTTTATATTCAAGAAATATTGAAAGTATACCTAAAACTGTCACTTTGATTGTGAATGAGCAGGATAATATAATTTGAAAAGAGGGTGATCATACTAGAGATTTGTCCTGCAGCATTATCTGATAGCTCGTAAAGTGCTGAAATTTAATATGATGCTTTCAGTCAGTTTAATTGAAATTTAATTGCCACTTTGGGCAGAAGGTTTAGATCTGATCAATAAAATATTAAAGATTTTGTGCTTCCGCTTGGAACAGCTTCTTTAGCGATGCATCAAGAGGACCCTGTATTTCCAGAAACATTGGTTTGTTGTCGCTCACACAGGGCTCGGGCTCACGGTCTCATCAGAGCTTTTAATGTGCTGTGCAGACAAATCATGGCAACAGCGTGGCAATAGTTGATCCATTTAATTACAAAGTGATGAAGGAAATAACGGTCACCTTCAGATTCATGACAAAGGCATTAACGTAAAAGAGCAATAAATATTTTGAAATGTCAAACCTGAGAAAGATGGAGTCCAACTTGAGCTTGGCTGTAAATCAGACTAGGGGAAGGACCTTGAAAAAAAAGATGGTTCTTTGGTATTTTAGAAATCATTACTAATACAAAAAGGGTAATGATGAAACTGTGAATCTCATTAAAGGGGGCCACTAGGAGAGGGGTAGTTTACAAAGCCGAGAGATGGCTCTTCAAAATCACCCTCCTGGCTATTTCCACTTTTCATTTTTTTTTTTTTTTAGGAACTGCTGTTCAATTATCTGATTATAAGTAAACTAACCGATTGTTTCTTTTCAGTTCAAATACTAAAGTCAAGGCAGCTTTCATCTTTTAGGGAGACTCCCAGTAAGTCTCCCCATTACTTATACACTAGAAAGGAAGAACACTGGAAATTTCTTATAATCCGTGGTTAGTAAACTGGGGTGTGACTTTAAGAGGTCTCTCTACCTATGGGTAAGTCCTTGCATTGAATTTAATGCAAAATGTCTTCTCCTAATGTCTGAAGTATTTTGTTCTTCAATAAACTTTTGTTACCTGTAGTACTTTCCCCATAGGTCCATTTTCAAGAACATATATTTTACATTAACTGTGCAAAACAATAGGCTTCATTGTGACTTTTTCCCCTTTCTCTCTCTCTCTCT
>NW_004949096.1:22004317-22007513 GCF_000317375.1 Microtus ochrogaster | reverse complement strand
TGTGTATCTCTGGCTGTCCTGGAATTTACTCTGTAGACCAGGCTGGCCTTGATCTCACAGACATGCTCCTGCCTCTGCCTCCCTGAGTGCTGGGATTAAAGACATGCACCATCACCGCCCAGCTCACTGCGACATTTTCAAACACACTCCTTTCTTTCGCCATAGTTCCCATCTAAATCCATAAGCACTTGATTTTGTCTTTATATATAATGTATTTTGGTCAGCACTATAATCTTCAGTACTACCCATTTCATGTCTATGACACAACTTAGTTCTTCATGAATTAACAATACACTGCTGGGTATATATACCATGTTTTCTCCATTAGTTCACCCCTTGATGGCCCCTAAACTGATTCCACTGTGGATTTGGTGACTAGTGCATCACATGGCAGTTCCATTTTCATTTCCTGCGGATATCCTGTGTTCATCGCTATAGTGGCCACACAAAGCTATGCCCCCACAAACAGTCCCCGCACTGTCCACGTTTGTTCTTTTTGTTTTCTTGGTCATAGCCCTATTTCTGTGGTCCTAAGTCTCATCTGGGACCCCGATTTCAATGACACCATATTGTTAAAAATCCGTTTAAATATATCTCTTAAGGATGAGCAAATTTTTGGTAAAAGCCACATTCACGCAAGAATCTCCATCTTCAAAGACCATGACCACCCTTCCTACACTCTATCCATCCGTGGTCCAGATTTCCCTTTGTGAATTATGTGCTGTCACTCTAGTTTTTATTCTGCAACCTTATCCAAACGGTTGACACCAGACACTACTACCTGTCAAGCATATTTCATTGTATGACGTCTAGATACTGAGCAGGAGACACCGCCCTGTCAACCCACGGGTGCCTGAATGGAACATTCCCTGCATTCAGGAAGCTTACCGTCTCATCGGGGAGAAAAATAGCAAAGACTACTGAAGATAATTCCTCATAAATTTTATGAAGGAGATAAGATAGGTTAATATGACAGAAGGTGACTGGTGTGTGTGTGTGTGTGTGTGTCTGTGTCTGTGTGTGTGGTGTGGTGGGTGGTGTGGTGGGTGGTGTGGTGTGTGTATATGTGTGTTGTGTTGTGTTGTGTGTGTGTTGTAGTGTGTGTGGTGTGGTGTGTGTGTGTGGTGAGGTGTGTGTGTGGTGTGGTGTGTGGTGTGTGTTTATTATAAAGTGGTAAGTAGTGGTATTTAGGGGTAGAGGAAATTGCAAACACAAGAATACCAGATTTGACATGTGTCTAATTTTAGGACGTTCAAAAAGATGACATTGAAATGTTTCTTTAAACTAAACAGAGGGAGAAGGGGCACAAGGGAAGGAGGCAGGAGTAGACGGAGTCTTGGGCCGTACAGTGAAGTTACGATTCTATTGTACAATTGGAAGCTCAGGGAAGGTTTGAGCAGAGGTCAGAAGGTGTGGATGAGATATGTGCATGTGAGTGTGTTTGTGTGTGTGGGGGGGGGGCTGAGTGACATGAATTGAGCTCTGAATACTCCCTGCCTGCCAGCTGCCTTTGCTCAGCCATGCTGACTACTAGTCAAATGGGATATATACTTTAGGAACGGAACCAAAATAACACCTTAACAGACAGGCTGGCGGGATGGCTCAGTCTGAGGACCTGGGTTTGGTCCCTAGTCCCCACCTAGTAGCAGGAGAGAACTGAACCCTGAAAGTAGTCTCTGACTACACTGTGACAAGTGAGCGCCTGCACAGCACACAACTTTAGAAAGATTTAAAGGAAACTCCAAGCAGCTAGATACAAAGGTGGCAAAAATTAGAAAAAAAAATAAGATTAGCTTCTAGCTTTTGAGCCTAACTAATAATTGCGCTGTCTTCTGAGATAGAAAAGGCGTGGGGAAGAGAAGGAATTACGGTTTCGGGAGAACCCAATGATTTTATGGCATTTGTATTCAGTTTATACTCAGAGTGAGATGTCTGCACTGCAGTGAAGTACAGTGTCTAGAAGGCAGTTAGATTGAGGAGTCCTGGGCCAAAGGGTAGCTTGCTGCATGAGATAGAATCCAAATATTGTTAGTGAATAGATGGTACTGAAAACTACGTTACTTTCTTAAAGATTGTAAGTACAACCAGAGTTCTGACGATCAGGGAAACCAGCGGAAAAGACTAGAATGTGGCCAAGGGCAGTGTTCTAGGTGTGGAGCTGCAGGCGCTGAGAGAAAGAACAGCAATTAAAGCCTGTTGTTGCTCACTAAAGATGGGGTGCTCTCCCTGGAAAGAGAGGAAGGACTCTGTGTACTGAGGTAGGCTGAGAGGCTGAGTGCTAGAGACAGCTTAAGAATATTTACTTAAGACGAAAACTGGAGAGAAGTGTGATGGGAATTCAGGTCCTCTGGAAGAGAAGTCAGTGCTCTTTACCACTGAATCATCTCCCTAGACCCAATTTCTTTCTTCTTAATATAAGTGTTTATGCATGCCTACACATTTACAGAAATGCATAAGTATGATATACTTTCTATGATAGGGAAATTTGATTGATGCTACAACAGAAAAAAACAGTGTCTGTAAAATAAAACCTTTGGGAAGCAAAAGGAGGTCAGAGCAGAAACTGAAGATCTGGTCCTAAGTAAAGTGGGCACAATGCTTTCAGGTTTCCGAAGACAGTGTATGTGAGCCAAACATTGGAGCTAGTCATAGAAACTAACAGTGCTTGTGACAGCATCTACCTTTTCTTAAAGCACGTAACAATAATAAGTAATAACAACTAAAAAATGAAAGAAAATAAACATTACTTGAGAATTTGAGTAGAGTTGAGATGTACTGATCTGTATTCCCCAGAGAAACAGAAATAATAGATTTGGTTACATATGCAATCAGTCTCTATCTGTGGGTTCTGATTCTGGGCACTCATTCAACTGCAGATTGAAAATGTTTGGGAAGAATTGTCTCCACGGGGAACACATGCACACTATTTTTTTCTTTGTTTCCTAACCAATACAAAATAATAGTTATTTACAAAGGACCTACAGTGTATTAGATATGATAAGTTATGTAGAAATAATATTGAGTGTACAGGAGTAAAGACATAGTTCAGGTGTTAACTCAATGTATTTCATATAATGTACTAGAGGATTAGTAGATTGGTCCCTGTGGATGGTTTTGGAACTACTCTCCTATAGATACTGGTCCAGGGATACATACACACCATGGACGGACACACACACACACACACACACACACA
>NW_004949096.1:21991993-22004217 GCF_000317375.1 Microtus ochrogaster | reverse complement strand
TTGAGGGAGAGAGAGAGAGAGAGAGAGAGAGAGAGAGAGAGAGAGAGAGAGAGAGAGAGAGAGAGAGAGAGAGAGAGAGAGAGAGAATACACAAACAGTTTAATAAGGTTTAAGAGATGGAGAGGTTTCATTTTCTATACTTGCAAATCAGAAAACTTGGGAGAACTGGGACTATTGGCTCGGGCAGGAGAAGACCACTGTTCCAGCTTTCAGGACCAGCAGTTCCTCCCACATGGAGCACTTTGTTTCATTTAGACCTTTGACAGATTGAATGTGGTCCCCTCATGTTGGGGGAGCAATGGGCTTTCCTGAGTCTACCAATGGAACTGCTAATCTAATACAGAAATACCAGCATAGAATATTTAACCAAATCAGAGAATCCTTTAATTAACTATCTTGGAACTTCTTAGCCCTGCAATGTTGACACATAAAATGCAACCTTCATAGATGCCATGCCATGGCCATTTTGAAGAGAGGAAAACAACTTCATTGACAAACCAGGATCCTGGATCTTCTTTTAGCATCCAGCACGAAGATTTATAGACTCAAATGAAGAGAGCCTGTTAATTGTGGAGATAGGATCGTATCCAGCAACCCTTAATAGTTTTCTTGCAGACACAGAGGAAATGAACGTAGTCAGAGTTGACACATTACTGTTTGAATGCCTTGGAAGGAGAGCAAGGCACCGCAATAACGCTAGGGTGAGGGACGAGCATAACCATGTAATCCCGGTTGCACTAGGGAGGAACTGAGATGGTCGGTGGCAAGGCTGGAGAGTGAAATGAGTGGTAGGGCTAATTCTCAGCAGTGAAATGTTTCTCATTAGCATAATGAGGAGAGGTGATTGCCAGACAGAATGCTGGAGATTAAAACTCCGCAGGCAATACCGTTAGTCGTGACCCGTGAGGTCTTCGACATCACCGTGGAGAGGGTTGGATGCTGGAGAGACTGAAGAGTGCTCAGGAGGTCAGGGACTGAAAGAACATGTCATATGATGTCCCACCTTTGTGGAAGCAGAAGTCCCAAAGCAGGGCATGAGAGGGAAAGCCAGTCACTTGCTACCTGTAGTCAATGGGATGAGGCAAGAAAAGTAACCAGATGGGCTCCAGCTCAGGGGAGAGCTGCAGGAGAGACAGTATGCACTCCAAGGAGCAGGCAATGCAGGAGAAAGCCCGCTGGCTAGTGAGAGACTATGGCAGTCAGCTGTTCATGACTGCCACTGCCACTGAGAGAAACACAGAAGGAAAATCTATATTAGCTCACAATCCCAAAGGCTTTGACACAAGCTTGCTTGGCCCCATCATTGTACTGCTGTTGAGGCCCCACATCAGGACCGGGGAAACATAATCGGCAAAACACTACTAACAGCCTAATGGCCAGGAAGGAGAGAGAGAGAGAGAGAGACAGGATGTGACAAGAGACAAGGCATAACCTTGGAATCCACACCACCAGTGACCTAGTTCTTCTCCAAAGGTCCCGCCTCTGAGACACCCATGCATCGATGAACTCCTCAGTGGATCCTTTGCACGCTCCTGATCCAATGACTCTTAAAACACCACCAATGGGGGTTCTCTGCAAGAGCAGCAAGTGTGCTCACCACTGAGCCGAAACTGTATCACAGGATAACACCCACCAATAATGTTTTGGTGACTTTTCTCATCCATATTTTTCTTGTTTAAAAATGGTTTATATTGTTACATCACCCTAAATGTGTTTGTTCTATGATAAAATGACACAATATTTAAGAATACAAACCTTAAATGACTCTTTCTTTTTCAATGTGGCTTTTTAAAAAAAATTTTCTGAGTGTCTTTGAACACAGACAAATGAATCTACAATCCTAGGCCTCACCTTTCTCATCTGTAAGATGGGGATTTTACCCACTCCTGTGAGTCATTGTAAGCTGTGAGAAGGCTACCGCATATCAAACAATGAGCAATAAGCATTAATCTTTATTTATTGATAGTATTTTTGCATATTGGAAGCTTTTTCCTAGTTTGTCTAATTTTTCTTAATGTTTTTTGAAATACAGAAATATGGAAGAAACAAAAAAAATCACTTAAGATAGCCAGTAAATATAAGACTTAACTAAGACAGTTACTGAGATTTTTCCACATATCTCTCTGAAAGTAAATTTTTACCCTGGATTTTGGGATAGTTCAGGGATTTCTGGGCATGGATCGGCTGATAGACCTAATTATTCCAAGCCTGTGACTCATATGCTTTATTGTCCTGGAGATGGGAAGTGAATCCGGCAGCACCAAGACACAGTCTGTTCTACTAAATGCTGTTAGTGTATCAGGGAAAATCTAAGGGTAAACAAGTTTTGTTGATGAACACCAGGGGCCAAATTATTTTGAATACAGTAACAACAAGAGACATTTCCTGAATGTTTAATTTGAATTTTCTTTAAGAAATTTCTGAACTCAACACAGACTATGTTTAGAGCAGATTCTGCATTGTGACTCTATGTATGAGTTGTGGACAGTTACCCGTTCCCACGGAGGTAGCAAGATCTCTTATTTCCTCATGTGGACTTTCGGCAGAGAGTGGCTTTGCAGAATCATGTTTGATATAAGACTCATTTTGGAAATGGTTCTGTGAACATGTCTGTTGGGCTCTGTCTGGAGTACTGCACACCACCACCATGGGATTTTTGCCAGCAGCTTCCTTATATTTTGAAGGTTTTCACTAGAAAAGCCCATAGAGTAGATAGAAACACTGATGGACCATCTATGGAAAGAGACAGCCATACTTTGGGGTTTCACAGGACTCCAGGTTTTTTTCACATGTGTGCTTGGAGCACACTATTAAGTTCTTTGCATCTTGGTAATTTTTCATCTTCATGGTAGTAGCACCAACATCTACCCTGCAGGAGTGTTTGTTGATAATCAAATGAGATTGTGCCTATTAGGAGCTTATATACATTCCGTGGTTACAGCTGCTGTCTGTACAAAGCAGAAGACTTCCAGGGACCTTACAGGATGGCAGAGTCCAAGAGTTTTGTCTCTGTCTTGAACCTATGGCATCAGCAACTTCTTCTGGACTCTGGAGTGACAGTCCCGTGACTTTATGAGACCAACTTGACTAGGGATGAGAAGGGTTGGTGTGTAAATCACTGTTTCTTAATGTGACTAGCAGGACACATGGATAAAATCTCAAGAACATGCTGGTTTTTAGCATAAGCATGGATGTAACTGGAATATTTGTTTTTGATAACTGCCGGTAAAGAACAAAGGTCGTTATGTCTTCCCACCCTCCTTGCCTCACGAGACTGTTTCTCATTTATTTCTTGATTGACTTTGTCCATGTTCTTCTTTCTATGCTCTGCTGCCTTTTCACCCTTCTGTAGGCTGGTTGGTGTAGGAGATCCTTCTGTTTGTGTGTTGCTTTCACTGGTTAATGAATAAAGAAACTGCCTTGGCCTTTTGATAGCGCAAAAGTTAGGTAGGCAGAGAAAACAGAACTGAATTCTGGGAGGAAGAAGGGCAGAGTCAGAGAAGCCATGGATCCTGTGCCTGAGATTGACGCTGGTTAGAATCTTTGGTAAGCCACTGCCACGTGCCAATAAACAGATTAATGGAGATGGGTTAAACTAACATGTAAGAGTTAGCCAATAAGAAGTTAGAGCTAATGGCCAAGCAGTGTTTTAATTAAGACAGTTTCTGTGTGGTTATTTTAGGGCTAAGCTAGCTGGGTGGCCAGGATGAACATGTAGCCCCCTCCCTACAACAGCTGGTGCCATTTCTGAGCCCCCCAAACACCTGCTTCTCTACATATTTGTACAAAAGAGAAAGCTACAGCTTAAATAACTTGTCCCGACTTTAGGACAGAAACAATGCACCTGGGGGGAATTGGGCATGTGTCCCCCCTTTTTCTGCTAATTTGACTCAATACTAAACCATAGTTTCCCCATCTCCAAGAAAGACTATTTCCCACCTTGTTATCTCTGAGGAATGTGGCGAGTTTGAATGGGGAGCAGTTTGATCTCAGCCGTGAGAGAAAAGAATAAATTGCTCACTTAATAAATTGCCAGGCCACTTGGGTACTATTGAGTTGATTACCTTCCCAGATTGCCAAGTGATAGCAAATGGCCTTAACTGGAAGAGTTAATGCAGCTTTGATCTCTTGAGCTGAGACTCCACAGTTTTCTCAGAATGAGAGAAATTACCCTCTCCCTTTAATCTGAGGCTCGGTACGCCTTTCCATAAAAGGAAGTCGAAGTGACTATATGTACGCATACAGTCCTAGTCATGACCATCTGCACAAACAAGAGTGCTAGCATTCAGTGAATGAGAACACTGGCCAAATGTTGACTGTGTATAAGAGTTTATACTAGATGTGAGCAGGAGATGGAGGAAACAGATAAATAAGGGGTCTGCTATTTATCTGCTCCCATTATGGAAAAACCTTTCCTCCAGGATCTTCATTTCTCCAGGGTCAGGGAATGAACTCAGAACCTTGAACATGTGAGGCAAGTCCTCTCTGGCTGAGCTGCATCCCTAGCCTGTCCTGGAGGCAGGTAATCTGAGACTTCTTTTAGGCAGTCTGATACTGTGCTACTCTGCACCCTGATGTCACGGATGGAACCTATGACGGTACATGCAGCTGTAGAGAACAGAAGACAGGGCAAAGTGATGGGGCCTCCTCACTAGTCAAGGTCTGGTTATTACTGGAAAGAAATCTGTGATCTGTTGGAAGGCTGGGAGTGTTCTCTGCTGTGCTGGGATGGTCCTTAAAACAAGTATGAGCTGGAAGACAAATCTCCTAGGCATTACTACACAATAATATTATCCTTCAGCTCCTAGAGTGATGCCATCAGTGATCTGCCCAACACCCTGACTTTGTCTGGAGGAGATGCTTTCCTAGAGGTAGCTGCAGTTCTCTACCTGTTCCATGGTCCTGCGTTAACATTAGAGTTGATAATTGGTAGCTGGTGGGTTGTGAAATCCCAGGGGCTCTTAAGACATTTGTGTCATCCAGGGCAGGGACACCTCGATTCCATCAGCACCTCAATGCCTTCTGAGTTCCAGTATCAGCCTGACCGCCTCTGGGCTGCTTCCAGAAGCACTGAGCACTTTACCAGCAAACACCATCTTCTTAATGGGGAAACTATCATTTTCATATGATAAAACAGACAAACAAACGAAACCAGAAAGCTCTACTAGGTACACCCAAATAGACACCCATTTACAGCAATGAAAGCAACAACACAGACAGAAACTCAAAATCGGCTATCCTTCACAAAGATGGCTGCCTTTCACATTTAATGTTTTTCTTTTTCATTGACTAAAGTGGAATCACATTGTATATTCAATTTTCAGTCTGCTCTTATTCACTTAGCAGCATATTGAACACATTTTCCCATATAATTAAATATTCTTTGAAAACATTATTTTAAATTACTGCCCAATTTCCTTCTTATTGACCATGAAGGCTTTCCCAATTTTTTTTCTCTCCCTAACTAAGCCTCCAGTGAATATTTCTCCTCATGAGAGATTTTTGCCTATTATTTCTGTGAATTCCTAGAAATGGCATTAGTAGTTCAAAGGATATATGTATGTATATATCTTTTCGGAGAGATCTTAACCCTTTACATCCACACCAACTTCAGACCCTTGGAGAACCTGTTTCCTCGTCATTGAGCTTACGTAATACAGGCGCAGGGACTGGCGTGGGGAAGCAAGCCATGCAATCACTATCTCAATAGTATTAAAAAAAGTTTCATTTGTGGGCTGGTGGGATGGTTCAGAAGATAAAGATGCTTGCAGTCAATGCTGAAGTCCTGACTTTTATTCCTAGGATCCCTGTGGTGGAAGGAGAGAAGGAGAGTACTGGCTTCCATAGGTTGTCCTCAGGACCCTGCACATGCGCCGTGGTGTGCACATGCCCACCCCTCCACACACAGTAAATGGAATGTTTTTCATTTTCCATGGAGACAGCACTTTTTCATTTCACAATGATTTGAATTCACAGATCTGCACAGATGAGAGCTTAGGTTACAGGAACCATTTCATATCTCTACTACTAGTTGGTTAGAAACTAAATTTTATATACACACTTGTATACAAAGGCAGAAAAATTCATATGTAGAAATATATCTTGTTATCTTTTTTCTTAACCTAAGGAGTATGATAATCACATATTCTGTACATATATTTACTATTTGTGTATGTATTTGATGGTAAATATAAAAAGTGATAAGAAGTATTGGCGTGTTATGTCTGCAGTCGACCAATATGACATACCAGTGTTTCTATCGTTATACACTAGTATAATTATAATATGCAACATTTTTACCAAGTATTAAATCAGCGTATTGATGTTACATTCCGAATTTAAATACATTTTCATCTAATTAATTTTAAATGAATGCATGATTAAAAACAGAATTTTTTTATTAATTCTTTGAGAGGATCATACATGGTATTTTGACCATACTCGTTTTCCTCAGACACTCCTGAATGCACCTCCCTAAAAACTCCTGTCCCCCTTCCCACTTTTTTTAATCTACAGAGTCCAATTTATGCTGCCCAAGGGAACACTCTTTGGAGCATGATCAACCTACCAGGTGTCAAACCCTTAAACTGGTTCTTCCTCTTCAAGCAGCTATCAGTTGCCAATAGTTCCTATGCTAGGGGCGGGACTTTGTGTCTAGCCTTAGCTCCGTGTTGTGTTTTATCTGCCTTGAGTTTGCACAGGTCTTGCTGATGCTCTCACAACTTTATGAGTTCATACGCACACCCAGCCTCTTGTTTGAGGTCATGCTAAAGTTTGTTCAAACAGCTTCACTGAACTCTTCATTTTTAGACTATTACAAGTAGCCTTATTGATACCATTTTACTCATCTTCTATTATTTTATTAAATTCCTACAAGTACAATTTCTGACCAAGACTGTGTATGATTTTAATGTATTTGGGAGAACTAACTGGCAACCAGAGATGGGAAAGGCTGTCCCAGAATACCTTCCCATATCCAATGGGGAGATCACTCCACACACAATTACAGTGTGGCCAACTTGCACTACACATTGTTCTGTTATTTCATTTTTTTAATATCTTATCTGTTGCTGCTCCAACAAATACTCTTCAGGGGTCTGAAACAAGACTTAGGCAATATATAATAGCTTGGTAGACCAGACATCTCACGCAGACCTCACCGGGCTGAAATCTAGTTGGGAGCAGTGTTACATCAACGTCCTGTAGTCACTGGGCAGATGGGTTTTCTTGCCTTTTTCAGGTTGTAGATGATACATTTCCGGGCCCGAGCCTCTTCCTCTGTCCCCAAACCTTGCAAAGATAAATTGAATTTTGCTCATACTACTCTGAGCACCTCTGTTTTCCTCTTCAGTTTTGAGAATCCTATGATAACATAGTCATCACCTCATAATCCAGGGCAGTCTAAGATAAAAGCATACAGTTTAATTATAAAACCGCTAATTCCTTTTGCTGTGTAAAGTAATATATTTCCAATGTGGGGGATTAGAATGTGTACAGACTCAGGAATCACCCCTGTATTGTTCCTTGTATTCTTCAATCCCTGCCTTTTATGACAATCAAACTTCAATTTCTTTTCTCATATTGCTGCCAACATGGATCCAATGCAGACATCTTGTTTCCAATTAGCATTTCTTAATCCAGGTTTCAGTTCCTATTACGATTCTCCCTCAGTCATTTGCTAAACAGCACGGTGTTTTAAGACGACGGAGGCCATTATTACCTTTGTTCCTTAACTTTGCAGCTTGCTTCTTCCAAGGGTACATTTTTCATTTCGAAGCCATAGGAACCAGTGTCACTTTCTCTTTGTCCCGATAGCACAGGATTAAAATCCTAGCACCGAAGAGTCTTCTATTTTCTGCTCTCCTCTTAATTTATCACAAGCAGATATTCTACCAGAAGTTGGAAGAAAGAGATTTCCTGCTGATGGGCAGCGCCTCTACCTTGTGCAAGATTCATGGCCCTGCACATTTTGAATCTGCTGACAAGAAACTTGCGGCAGAAGTAATCAGAGCCCTTGCAAGATTGATTTTTGTCCCTCGCTGGCATGTGGCATAGAGGGTGGAAAGGATCTCATCTCTCAGACTAATCTTAACTATTTAGAAGCCATTATTGCAGGATTACAAATCATCAGAACACCCCCCCTTTCCTTTAAGCACATTATTTATTAGCAAGACCTTCAAATTAGTCTTGTGTCTGCCTTCACCGTATTCTTTACAATTCAACCCTGGCCCAAGTCGAGGCGAACTGCATGGCAGCGATCACCATCACTTTAATTGCACAAACCTGAAGCCAAATTTCATCTTCGGTTCATATTTTAGAAATAATTCCACCCCAAATGCAAATTGATTCTTCTCTTCAGTTTGTAAGAAATGCTTAAAGTCAACTTGTCACGGAGAAGAAATTGAATCTATTACCTGTGGTCTTCCAGCAAAGAAGATGCGTGGAAGGAGAATAGGGAGATTTATCTGATGTTTGGCTGATATATGGGTGTATAAAATCTTAAGTAATACTGATAATGTCACACAATATTGCAACATATATTTTCAGTCGAACATTATAAGACAATAAGGCATAAATGGAAATGAAAGGGAAAAATCGGAATAGTTGTCAGGGAACACTCTTTCATTCAGAGAATCATAAACATATGGGATGGTATGTCCGGCAAAGCTTCTGAGCTGAGAGCATCGGAGTAATTGCAAAATGGATTTATATTCTGAGAATTGAAGTACGAACAATGGGAAGGAGGTTTGAGGCAGATGATTTTTAACCACCTCCCCTTTCAAAAGCACCTCATAAAAATGCATTTCACCAGGATTATCTGAAAACGCGAAGCATCAGAAAGACAAAGTATTTAATGCCCTAAAAATACCTACTTCAAGAAATATAAAGGAAATAAGGAGAAACAATACAAAGACTGAGAGGAAAGACTCAATGAAAAGGTAGTTCGGGGAAATAGTAACTAATTTCATTTCCTGGTGAATGGCTGGAAACTTGGTCTAAGTCACCTTAGGGACTTTTTGAAATGTGGTGGATATTTTCTGACATAGTCACCGTGTGTCCTCTTCCAGTCTTCTATCAAAGAATCTTAGTCTTTGGTACCCAGTGCCAACATCCCTGGTTAGTTCCATTCCCTTCCTTCCTCGTTTGCTGACATCATTGATGTTGATGAACACTCGAGACACTGGCCGCTCACGAACAGCACACGTTGCTCTCCCATGGTGTCAGTATTTTCCCACTTGCCTCCGAGTGCCTCGTTTCATCTAATTTCAAGAATTACACCCTCTTGACTCCTTTGCTACTGGATAATGTTAATTGTTGATGTCTCTGCCTTTCCTCTCCAAAACTTTGCATTTTCCCCTTAAGCACCTAGCTCAAATCTGTATGAGCTTGGCATGCACAGATACAGCAGCCAGAGTCTAGATCAAGGAGATAGTCTTATCCCCAAGGGCTCACAAGTACACAGTCTCATCCTTCAGATGAGACTGTTAAGGAGTTTTAGTTAACGAGTGTCTGAATCTGAAAAGAAGTGCCAAGACACAAAGCTTTTTAGACTAGGGGACATGGCTCCCATTGTTTCATCATAGGAGAATTATATGAATTATTGTTTGGGACAACTGATTATCTGTGAACACTTTTGCTTTCATAGCTTTAAACTTTGTAATGTTTGTTATTTTTACGTAAATGAAACAAATTTGTAGAAATCACTGATGAATTAACCTTCAAAAATCAAAGAAAGCAGGAGAGTTATCACGACCCTGAAATAATGATCTCTATTCAGGAAGACTCACCTCTGACAAAGAATAATCAGGCCTGTCAGGAAGGGAGGCAGCACACCCAGTCGGTGTGAACTTGGTTGTAAATTCTAGTTGATAACATGTGCTCACCACTAACTAAAAAACATGAGATTTCCTAAACCCAGGACAAGGACTGGGACAAGAGCCTGAAAGGAGCCCACATGGAAGTCTCCAGTCTGGGGGTGAGGCTACCCCAGAAATATGTCTAGACTCCTGCATGATATGTACTAATTGACAAAAGTACATACTAGCAGAAAGGGAGTTAGATGTGATCAGAGAATGTCCCTACCCAGAGGTTAGAAGAAGCTACACGAGCATTTATAACGTTTTCTCCCTTCCAAGCCCTTCTTGGAAGCTGCAACAGTAGCTTCCTCTTGAATCACACCATGTAGAAGTGTCTCATTAGGTTAATGTTAACCTAGTACATGAAGACAGACTAACTTCTGTGGTGCTTTGAGCAGTTGTATGCCGAGTGTTTTGCCTGGAGAGAATTGATGCTCAAACACAGAGAACAGCAAAGTAGAGCGTATTATGAAAATGGAAAAAATGGGTGCCTATTAGTAGGCAGGTGGATGGGTAAACCAGCCACAGTACATACATGATAGAACATTGCTCAGCCTTAAGAGGACGGAAGTATTTACTTATACTGTGGATAAACTTCTATTACACTAATTTAAAAAATGCAGACACAAAAGGCCATGGTTCCCTTCATATGGGAATGGGTAAATCCACAGAAAGAAAGATGGTTCATCATTAAGGACTGGAAGGTGAGGAGGGACTTGTTTCAATTGCCTAACTATAATGATTCTCTTTCTGTCAATGATGAAGGCAATGATGTTTGGAAATAGATGGAGGTGGAATCTACAGCACATTAAATGTTCTAACAGCCACTGAATTATTATTTTCAAATAACTACTGATATGCTGTATGAATTTTACTTCTAAAAGTAAAACCATTAGAAAAAGGCCAGAAATTAGGTGACTTTGTAGATCATGCTCCAAGCGGCAGGGCAAGAAGCAGAATAGGGAGAACTGCACTGGGTTCCTAAGCTGAGAAGGAGGAATCCTGACTCTTGTTCAAGAGAACGGGTTGATTATTTCCTCAAAATGTTAGTGCTCTTTTTTTTTCTTCCTCCTCCCTCTTCCTCTTCTCTTTCAAATGGCAGCGTACCCAGTGAATTTTATTTTCTGTTTCCATTTCTGTTGGCTTTGCAGTGCTTCCAGGAAGAACTATAGTTTCTAGATTTCTCCTTCTTGACTGCTTCAAGTTAGGCTTAGATGGCAGCAAGAAAGAGCTGCCACCAGAGGTGAAGAGTGGGGTGAAGCAGTGGTCAGATCTGCCCCCCCCTCGTGGCTGTCACTGACATGGGCGCAACTCTTTCTGGACCTTCCGTCTGCTTCTCAGGTTGCTCAGGCAGCTTTGTGAAGGGCGTACTACCTGAAGGAAATTCATGGCATCAGAGAAAGGAGCCGTAAAAACTGACACTGGCCTCAGGCTGCTCTTGTAAGTCCCATCTCATGTTTGTGGATTCTAGCCACTATTGTTTCCCCTTCTAGATTTCATGTTTGTGGATTCTAGCTACTATTGTTTCCCCTTCTAGATTTCATGTTTGTGGATTCTAGCTACTATTGTTTCCCCTTCTAGATTTCATGTTTATGGATTCTAGCTACTATTGTTTCCCCTTACTTGATCTCATGATTGTGGATTTAGCTACTGTTGCTTCACCTACTTGAAATTCATTTTCCTTCCCCATGGCCTGCTTCCATCTCCAGCATCAGACTAAAGGACAACAGCTTCAGAGAACTGAGCTGGCTCCAGCTGAATCCCTAAAGTGAACCTTCTCACCCATTCTCTGGCCGTCTAAGTTTTCTGATTGAACTTTGACTTGTGTACTACTTATTAATTGCTTTAAGAGTTTATGTTTTTATCTTTTTTTAAAAGCAAATGAATGAATAGTAGAAAAATCAATATTTACTGAAAAAGGGATATAAAAGATACTATAAGAATTATATGTATATATATAAATTATATATGTTATATATATATATATATTATACTATCTAAAACCACAAAAGTAATGATTAACACATGCTTCATAAGAGGAATTTCATGGCTGGAGAAGTTGGATACTTGAACAAAGGACGAGTTATTGTGGTGCTTCTGTCTGGCAATATGTTTATAATTTAATTTACCTTATCTAAGATATTCTTCTTAACTAATTACAGTTGTATCTGTCCCTTGATCTCAGCAGTGACCAGACTATTTATATGATATTTCAGTGCTCAAAGTCAGACTAGAAAGAGACTCTCGCAGAGGTGGGAAAACCCACTTGTAGGTGTCACAACCAACAAGAGCTTCTACACATATGCACAGAGTGTCACAACCAACAAGAGCTTCTACACATATGCACAGAGTGTCACAACCAACAAG
>NW_004949096.1:21988250-21991893 GCF_000317375.1 Microtus ochrogaster | reverse complement strand
CACATATGCACAGAGTGTCACAACCAACAAGAGCTTCTACACATATGCACAGAGTGTCACAACCAACAAGAGCTTCTACACATATGCACAGAGTGAATGACAGTTCACGTAATTTTATTTGTCGTATCCTAAAATAAGAACTATCTGGATATCTGTGGCAGGTGGGAGAGCTGGCCCTGGAGTCCCAGGAGTGGGACAGCTGGCCCTGCTCCTTACCAGCTGCAGCACACAGGAGAGCAGGCCCTGTACCTCTCCTGGGTAAAAGTAGAGCTGGCCTTGGTGATGTGGCTGCAGGTGACCCAGACCTGAAGACAAGAGAGCAGAACTGGCCCTGCTCTTTCTGCCTGCTGCACTCGGTGAGTTTCTTAGGTCAGTGCTGGCGAGATGGGTCAGGTAGTGACAATAAGGGGAAGCTGGCAGGATGACCAACCCACTTAACCCAGACCCAGACCCAGAACTATGAGCTGACTCATCCCAACAGTTATTTCATCTATGAACTGCTAGAACATGTGAAGGGGTTGGACCTGCAGATCCAAAGCTTCACGCTCTCCATGACACAAGGCAACAACAGGCTATCCAAGAGGAGTTCCAGTGAGGGCAAAGTATTCACAGTGTGGCAGAAGCCAGAAACCTCAAACCTGATCAATGACTCATTGCAATGAACACTTACAAGTAAAGATACAAGGACTAGTGAGGTGGGGGAAAAGAACTGTCTGGATATTCACCAGCAACGGAATGGATAAAATATTATTATATATTCATACAGTTGACTTCTATTTGGAAATTGGAATCAAAATCCACAATTACACACAGCAACATGCTAAAAGAATTATTTAAAATGCTGAGTACAAAAGTCATAAATCTAATAACACATGCTATATATTGAACTTATCTAAAAGATGACTGAAGTCAATTTACAAAAGATTATGAATGAGATGGGGGACTTGACAAGGGCTCTCAAGTGAGCTGAGGTTTGAGTGCACGCATGTGCTCCATTAGTGAAGATTCACTGACATGCGAGGCCTGTAATGCGTGAGGGTATGAATTCATTCATTCTCTGAATGCAAATTACTCCTCAAAATATTAAAACATAATAAAGATCAAATACAGATTCATCTGTCAAAACAGAATTAAGTAAATAAGAAGTTGATATTTTCCCAGGTGTTGCATGTGCCTGATTCAAATTTTTAATTACTCCTTGTTTCCCTATAATAGTATCACTTAACAAATCAACCATTATTGCTTTAGTTCATTGATGACACTTTTCTTATCATAAATAATTTGCATTTATTATATTTGAATACAGCATTGACTAGTAGGTAATACTGCCATTTGCAGGAGTTTTGACTACAGCAACACGCATGTATTACATTTCATTTTTCTGAAGGATAAATGAGATAAAACAAAAGGGGGAATGTGGAAAGCCACCCTTTCCTTAGAGTAAAGACAGATCTAGCTATGGGCAGTATGATACTAAAGGAAATATTGGTTGTTAATTTTAGACATAAATGGTATGAAATACCATTTCTATCTTATAATTGTTTATACATATTTATATTCACATTGATACAGAAATTGATGCTACTGGACACCAACAGTCAAATCCCTTGGTAGCTTTGTAGGGAGGAGTCTGCATTCCTGAGCTCACTCTTGGGAACAGCACTTCTCACCTAACTGATGGCACACGAAAGTTTGGAAACTGGAAAATGCAGCTGCTATTTTCCCTCTGACTTTATTAGGACATTAGTGTAGTACTCAGGAAGAATTGTACTTATGGAAATACTTTAACATTGTGAAGACTAAGGAGGTACAGCAGACTGGATTTCACTTTCTTTTGTTGCTGCTAACAGGTTTGGTAGAATTACGTGTATATTTCTTCTTGAAATTGTGGGTGGTACCTAGTTAAAGTTAGATTTTCCACCCAGCTGACACACATGAGAATTTGACTAATTGTTTTCATGAGACAACCAACTAGTCCCATTTTATTTTCCCCAGCTTGACATTTGCAGATTTTGCTTCTGCTAACATATTTCAAGATACAGATTTAGAATGTAAGCACTTATTTCTATATCGGTACATTAAATAAAAGCATATATTGGTTGATGAGAAAAATAGGGTGCCTGATATTTCATATTTTCCCCCATCAAAAACAACCTTGATAATTTTAGTTGCTATTTTCAATGAAATATAAGACAGTAATTTGTCATAATGAAAAGCATTGATCACCAAGGTTAACTATTAATTCCTTAGCTTTGTAATTCTTTTTACCATAAAAATATTTATTAAGCTTAAAGATGAGCAGTAATTTAAATAAAACTGAATGCTCATTGTGATGACATGGGTTAAGCAATTGAAATACACAAAATTGTATTTTAGTGGTATAAAAAGAAATGTACATATATAACAAAGGAAAAACCAAGTAGAAAAATAAATTTCATGCAAGCAGCAACATTTTCCACTTAAATTCAGGGCAGTGGTAGAATAAATGCACACAAATGCACACACATTTCTCTTTGCAAAAAAATGAAGTAGCCAGGCTTGGTGACTCATACCTACAATCTCAGCTGGAAAACTGATGTAGGAAGATTGTCATGATTTGAAGACCAGGCTACTAGGGCAGTCCAGGATAGAGTGAGATGCTCTTAAAACACAAAGAAACAAATAAATGAATGTGAATCTTTAGGCATTTGAAGCAAATAAGGAACTAAGTCTAGGAATGAGAAATGAGAGATGGATTATATAGTTTTCTAGAGGCTGGACTTTCATTCACTCTCTCAGGGACATCTAAGAGGAGCCCAAAAGGACTTGTTTGCTTATTAAGGGTGCAAGGGCTTCACCTGAAAAACAGCAAACAGAATAAGGACCTTGATTTAGGTACTGCACAGAACTGAAGTTCTTTTTTATTTATCACAAAGTCCCTAAGCTAATAGCATAAAACCCACTTCTGAGCTCCATTTCCTGTAGAACATCTAAGTAGATGGAGCTATGACATCTTTTTTTTTTGAGATTAAAACTCTGTTGAATTTTATTTTTTAAATTTCAATTTTCTGTTTAAAAATGCAGATAAATTTGTACCCTGTTCTATATAATTATAAGCTATATAGACAATGAGCTTTTGCTCTAATCTTCAAATAAAGCTACAAGTCAAGCAAAGAGGGGCCATTTTATCCTGTCTTTATGCATCTTGGAACAGAGTGATGATCTTCAGTTTGAATTGTGTGTGTTAGAGTCCCTCTGCGGTCTCCTATTTCCTGTTAGTTCCTGTTAGTCATTGTTTGGCAGACAAACTGGGTAGCATACATTGTATGACATCTTCTTATAGAGGGGCTTCGGGCACATGGACAAGAAACATTCACAGATCACCTACAAGATACAGAGCTCACAATGATATATTGTAAAAGATATTACAGCAATCCATGAAGTTCCTATCATTGTGGGAGATTTTCACATAGAAAATAAAATAATATGTATCAGTGGAAGTACCTCCGTTTGTCACATTTAAAATATAAGAAGAAAAGCATTCATGAAGAACAAATACTTCCTTTCTCTCTGTTGAGAGAGAGAAAAGAGGGAGGGAGGGAGGGAGGGAAGGAGGGAGGGAGGCAGAGAGAGAGAGAGAGAGAGAGAGAGAGAGAGAGAGAGA
>NW_004949096.1:21987224-21988150 GCF_000317375.1 Microtus ochrogaster | reverse complement strand
ATGGAATAATCATTAAAGCTTAGCCAGTCATAGTCCAATATGCCTGTAATTCTAGAACCTTGGAAATCTGAGACAGGAGGATTACAGATACGATGTCAGTATGGTCTACAAAATGACAGTCTATCTCCAAAAATCAACAAATTAAAGTTTAATGTGTGTTTTGAAGCAAGAACTGACTTGTCCAATAAGGTTGAAAATGAAGAATAAGGTCACAGAAGTTCTAAAGTTAAAAAACAGTGTGTTGTTGGCATAGAAATTGAATTAAGCATCCAGGGCGTGCTTCCCCTGTTTTCTTCCAGTGTAGAATCAGGTCTTACATTCAAGCCATTCTTTCACTTTGAGTTTCACTTCTGTGACTGGTGAGAACTGGGCACCTAACATTATTCTTCTGCATATAGAGAGACCAGATTTACTTAACACCACTGGCTGAGAAGACTGTCCTTTCTCAGTGCATGGTTATTTATTAGTTAGTGCATTTTATTGTGGGAGACTTCAGGATTTTCTACATGTATGCTAAGGCAGTTGGTACGACGGTCTCTATTTCTTGTCTAATTGTTCTGCCTAGACTTCCAGATTTATTTTAAATCAAAGTGGTAAAAGCGGAAGTTTCATCTTGTTCCAGATATCCAGACAGCAAGTCTTCTCAGCTTTTTGTAATTTGTTCTAGGTATCATTAGTAGGAGAGCTACTTCAGGACACTAGAATGGGTAAAGACTGGTGTAAGCAGAGACTCCACCCAGACCCAAATACACAAAAACTATATTAACTACAGCACTGGTCAATAACTTAGGTGTCTTTCTGGCTAGCTCTTACATATCAAATTAATCCATTTCTATTAATCTGTGTATTGCCAGTAGGCATCTCCATGGCTCTACCTTCTCTCTCTCTCTCTCTCTCTCTCTCTCTCTCTCTCTCTCTCTCTCTCT
>NW_004949096.1:21983578-21984849 GCF_000317375.1 Microtus ochrogaster | reverse complement strand
TCTCTCTCTCTCTCTCTTTGGATTCCCACCTGGCTTTGCTCTGTTAAGCCATTGGCCGAAACAGTTTTATTCATTAACCAATGGCAACATATTCTCCGCATACAGAGGGGAATCCAAAATCATCTATCATCTCCCCTTTTCTAATTAAAAAGGAAGGCTTTAACTTCAACATGATAAAATTGCATATAACAAAATAGGTATCAAGCAAGAATAACAGTTACAATATTTAGTCATCGATCTTATCTTTGTGATAGGATCTAATCTAAAGTTTTGTATCTAATATATCTTTTATCATAACTAAGGAAAAATTTAACTATAACTATCTATCTTCAACTCTTCAAAGATACTAGAAGGATATAATATTACCTAAGTAAACAGGTAACACATTGTAAGCAACTTCTAAAACTCTAGAACTGATAGAGAAATCTGACTGTCTGGACAGTCACCCAAAGTTCTTCTGTAACATTGGGGCATCCATCTTCAGCTTACAGGCCCATAGTATCCAGCAGACTTTTTCATAAAGCAGGAAATTTGAAGATCTGTTTTACATTTTTAAATGAGTTGTATAAGCATAATACCTTAAACAAGAGCTGAAATATATATACATAGTGTAACAAAATCAACCTTAAATTTGTATCAATAGACCAAGATCCATACCAATGCAAAGTATTTTTTTCTATATCATATTCCACTTTAAATGAAAAAATACATTTATAAACAATCATTTTGGGAATTTGGGCATAGTTTTATCCAAACAGCTTCCTGCTATTTATTTGATGAAGTATTTTAGGGTTCACAGAGACCTTTTGGGGGTTCTTGTTCCATCAAACCACATTAACCTGGAAGGAAACCATAGGTTCCCATCCTCTGGAAACAAAGGCAGAACCCCTTTTCCAAAGCAACATATCCTTAGACCCAAATTTTGAAGTCATGATACCTTTATGTTGGTTTAGCTTAGCTGCCCCCAGAATCAAATATCTCTCTGCAATCAAAAAATTCAAAGAAAACACAATAATATACATAATCCAGATTCTCTACGTGTATTCCATCTTTATGTGGCTTATTTTTTTACTCCTTTAATCTATGTCTGTCTGTACTCTTTTATGTTACTCTTACTATCTCTTTTAAGACTTTGTTTTAATTTTTAAATATATTTCTTTTTATAACTGTCTATACTCCCTTTCTTCTCTCTCAAAAGCTTTTTATCCAACACTGTGACTTATTCAGAGGTTTTATTTTTTATCTAAATCTATTTTTATTGCCTATCTGTA
>NW_004949096.1:21975480-21983163 GCF_000317375.1 Microtus ochrogaster | reverse complement strand
GTCTCCCCTCGTGGTCCTGACTTCCTTGCTCATGTTCTCCCTCCTTCTGATCTTCATTTGGGCCCTGGGAGCTCAGTCCAGTAGGAGCATTTTTTTTAATGCTAAGCAGGTGTGACTAGGACCAACTCCATGACTCTGCCTGTTTGCTGTGCCCAGTCCAACGTGGAGGCATGTTCACCACCTCTATGAGCCATGTTCAAAGAGATGCCATGTAAGTGCCAAAGGAGTAACATGCTGGCCCTAGTAAGCCACAACCTAGTGGCAATACATAGATGATTAGAAGTGAATTAATTTGAGATATAAGAGATATCTAGAAAGACACCTAAGCTATTGGTCAAACAGTGTTGTAATTAGTATAGTTTTGTGTGATTATTTGTGTGATATCTGGGTGGCTGGAAAAGCAAGCACAGTCTCTCTGCTTACAGACTGGCATTTGAAGAAGAGCCCCAAACCATGGTAGCAGAAACAAACATAGACAAAGGAGGTTACATCAGGTCAAAAATCTGCACAATGAAGGAAAGTGTAAACAGGGTGAACAGACAAAATGTAGAATGAGAATGACAGAAAACATTTGCAAAACACACACCTAAAACAAAGTTGATCTCTAAAAGTACCAGAACTGCAAGCAAGAAAACAAAACTCTAGGAACAGAAAGAAAGAAAGAAACAAAACAGAAATTAGCATACCCTCAAATTCCCAAAAAATCTCATTAAGAAAATGAACCTAAAAACCTAAAACTTTTTAAATCTAAAAACAGTGCTCAGAAGAAGGAAAACGACAATTCAGAACATGAAAACATATCCATTATCATTGTTCTTGAGTTCTCAGTAGTCCTCATTGTCTGCTATGTAAGTCCGGTTTCATCCCATGCTTTTTCAGACCCAGGCTAGCTGGTCTTGGTTACGTAGTGGACAATGAGGACTACTGAGAACTCAAGAACAATGGCAATGGGCTTTTGATCCTACTGCACATACTGGCTTTGGGGGAGCCTAGGCAGTTCGGATGCTCAACTTACTAAACCTGGATGGAGGTGGGCGGTCCTTGGACTTCCCACAGGTCAGGGAACCCTGATTGCTCTTTGAGCTGATGAGGGAGGTGGACTTGATCGGGGGAGGGGGAGGGAAATGGGAGGCGGTGGCGGGGAGGAGGCAGAAATCCTTAATAAATAAATAAATTTAAAAAAAAAGAAAAAAAGAAAACATATCCATTATCAAGTAAACACAAATCAAAGATATAATTAAATATGACCCGACTCCAATAAAATTGCTATTATCAAATAAATGAAAGACAGATAAGGACACAGAGAATAGAGAACTCTTCCACACTGTTGATAGGTATTCAGGTTAACTTAGCTTTTGTAGACAAAAGTATGACCCAGAAAACACACTCTCAAAGGAAATAAAATGGAAGCAAACTATGTTCATCAACGTATTCATGAATTGAGAAAATGTGTGGATATGCACAGTGGGATGCTGTTCAGCTTCACAAGGATGCAATACTGTCATCTGTAATGGCATTGATTGAATTGGAGATCATCATACTTAGTGAAATGAACAAATAAAAATTCCAAGTTCAGCATGATCTTATTCCTATGCAGCTACAAGAACTTTTGTTCTTATTTTTCATTACAGTGTAGGGTTCCATAAAGATAACTTACTTTAGGTGAACCATATAATTGAACCATATTCACCCCCACACCCTTTTTTTCTTTTTATTACTTCTTTCCCCATCCTACTGGTCTCTTTCTTCTACCAATCTTTCTCTGCCTTCTGCTTTCATGATCTATCTATCTATCTATCTATCTATCTATCATGATCCATCCATCTATCTATCTATCTATCTATCTATCTATCTATCTACCTACCTATCTATCTATCTATCTATCTATCTATCTATCTATCATCTATTTTTATCATCTAATTATCTATTTCTCTAAAATCTAGGACCCACAAAAGGTATAAAATTGGCAATATTTATTTTTCTGAGTCTAGCTTATTTTGTAGTATCATAACTCTGACAGATAATTACAATCTCACTTTTCTGAAATCGACTCCTCTGCCATCCACTGATAAGGACTGATGTCAAGATATTATGTCCACTCACACCACTAAGGCAAACTTTCCATTTAAAAATTCTTAATTTAATGTTTTTGTTTATGCTTATTTATTTTTGGACATGGTTTCATTTTGTAGTTTTGGCTGGCCTGGAACTTATGATGTAGATCAGAACGACCTCCAACTTAGGGAGACCCTTATGCTTCTCCCTCTCAAGTGATCAATGGGATCAAAGTGGGCTCAAAGGTATGTATCATGGTGTTGGATTTAATACTCTGAATTCAATCACATTTGCAACGTCTCTTTTATCATGCAAGGTGGCACCTCCACATATCTGAATATTTTAACATGGTCATTTTGAGGCCATTATTTTGTGTTTCGTGTACATGCGAGTCGACATTAACTAGGACCTTGCATTTTTTAATAATAGGAAATACAACATTTTGTCTCTTTTCATTTTGGCAAATAAAGTCAAAGAAATGTGTATTAAGTCTGTATGGAATATCCCATGATGAAATGTGTTTTCATGTTCCCATGGCAGATGCATCACCCAGGGACACCCTCTTTGGAAACAGCAGGAGCCTCCTGCCTACTCTCTCTTCTAGCTTCAAATTTATCTTCCCACCAGCTGCCATCTCTAAACTACAGTGAACATCTCAGTTTATGGTCCTTTCAAGCTAAAATCTGTTACACTAGCAGAGAAATTGTAATACTTATGTAAATCAATAATTGTAATGTATGTAACACCATGAATGCATGGCATGCCCAGAGTAACACACTGCTTCTGTGTTATCCTATCCTGGAACAGACACAACATAGTCTAACTGCATATCTGTCTAGGTATGTTCTCTATTTTGTACCTTTTTAAATAAGGATGAAAAAGTTATGGTGAAAGAATAGAAAAAGTTCCGTGATATTTGTTGGCTTTGTAAAAATTTAAGCAGACAAACTATGTTTAATTGAAATAAGCTTCATATAAAGTCATTGGGAAGATATATTTTGCATTGGGATATATTTGTGAAGTGGCGGAATAGAAATTTTCATCTTTCACTGTGAAAAGGCATTCCCCATCTCTTAACATTGGAGGAATCTGTGTGTGTCCCCACACAGTCTAGAGCACTATCGAGTTCTCTTGAGACATCTGTGAAAGACTCTATGCCCATTGCCTGAGATCCTTGGTTAGAATATCAGATACCCTGGGTCTCATGCTAACGCTACCCACATGAGCGGTGACCATTTCAGACAAACCTTTCTAATGTTTTTTTCCATTTTCTCAGAAGACATGATTTTTTTTTTAACCTTCCCTGTCAGCTTGACACCCTGGGGAAGAGATACTCTCACTTCCCAAACTATCTCCATCAGATTAGCCTCTGGGCATACCTACTGGTGCATTTTCTTGATTATTAATTAATGTAGGAGGGATCAGCCCACTTTAGGCAATTTAGGCAAGTGGGCTGGGCCATCTGTAAATAGGCAGACCTGGGCTATATAAGAAATATAAGAAACCTATCTGAACACGAGCTTGTCAATGAGGTGTTCATAGCTATGGTATGTTTGTTGATTTCAATCCAAGTCATACATTGAAGAGAACAATGTACAATTCCTTTCCCCATCCTGTCTTTCACGGTCTTTTCAACCTTGCTTTGCATTGTTCTCTGGCAGGTGATAAACATGTACCATTTAGGTTCAAGCACTTGGTATCACTTTATTCTCAGCACCAGAAGAAGTTATGAATCCCTGCTTTAACTCTTGCATACTACCAAGAGAGACTGATCAATCCTGAGAGCTGCACCACTTTTCTTTGCACATGAACATAAATAGTTAGACGGTAGCTTAATTACATATCCATTTCACAATTGTTTCTTTTGTTTTTCTCTCCATTGTATGTCACCTTTTTAACCGTGCAGACCTTCATCTAGAGCACAGGCACCCAGGATTGTCTCCTCCCTATCCTACTAAAAGTTCCACACATAGAACCTCTTCTCATTCAAGATCAACATTTAACTATTCGGAAGTGAGATATTTTAAGTGTTCATATTGGAAGATTCAGACTAACTCATCTTTGACTAAATAATAACCTTGGTAGATAAAAAATGTGTCACCATTTCAAGAAATGTTTGCATTTTGATAGCTAGGATTTCCTTAACTACTAGGAGGAATAAAAATGCTGTGTATTCAATTAACTAGTGCTACCTCTGCGACCTCCCCAGCCCTCCTGCTTTCAGTATAGTTAGGTTAGGTTAAAATGCGGTTCTAGAGTGCTAGCATGCAGAGCAGGAGCCTTTGGGTGAACATTTCTGTTATTTTTAAGTTTCTCTGTGTGTGAGTATTTTGTTCAAGTGACCAAAACATCAATGGACTTTTCCCAAAACAGGAGGAGAAAAGACACAAATTATTGACATCAGGACTGAGAGAAGGGACAGTAGCCCTTTCAGACTAGAAATGTAAGAGTGCTCGCATTTAGAAGACAACACTATGCGATTCTTAGGCTCATCCTCTGTCGTTCACAGTCTCTTCACCCTTGCTTTGCACTGTTCCCTGGCCTTGAAGTAGGTGATAAATAGGTTCCATTTAGGTTCACTTGGTATCACTTTATTCTCAGCACCAGGAGGAGTTATGAATCCCTGCTTTGACCACTGTGTACTGCTAAGAGAGCTGATTAATGCTGAGAGCTGCACCATTTTCAGGGTATGAACATAAGCACTTAGATGTTGAACTGCATCTCTATATTGAACTGTATATTGAACAATGTGGATGACATGGACAAAGTCCTCAAAGGACATAAATAACCAAGCTCACTCAAGAAGAAATAGACTACCTAGGTAGTCCTATAACTACAAAAGAATATGAATTTGTAGTTGAAATATTCCCTCAAAGAAAAATGGTCCAAATGACCCAAGTGGCAAATTCTACCTCATACTCAAAGACAAAATTGTATACTAATTTCCTCAAGAAGCAGAAATCAGGCGACACTTTCAACTACGAAAATAGGGAATACTCTTAATCTCATTACAAGTATCCATGAAACAAATCTGTATCTACCTTTATATTTTCTAAATGGTGAGACACTAAATAATTTCCCCCTAAAATAAAGAATCAAGCTACTCTTACCACTTTCATTATTATGTTGAAGTTTGTAGCAACATTTAAGGAAATACAAAGGGAAAAACTTACAGACTAAAAAGGTAAAATATAAAATGACCATGTTTCTAGATTATGTAAATTAAATCTAAGTAATATACAAAACAATCTATAAAATAATGAATTCAACAGGGGCTCATTATATATTTAACAAGGACTTCATATATAAGAATAAATTTTATTTCTACATACCAGCAACAAGCAACTAAAAATTGAGAGTTAAGGAACAACATGATTTATAATAGAAATTAAGCTATAAAATATCTGAATGTAATTTTAGAAATTTGTAAAGCATCTACATTGAAAACTAGAAAATATATCAGACAGAAATTAAAGACAATCCTAAGAACAATGAAACTCCCATACAGAATAAAAAAAAGCAAAATTGTTACAATGTCATTTTTTTTTTGTTGTTTGGTTGACCAATCTAATTTGATTCCAATCAAATCCCAGTTCAGTTTTCTGGTCCAAGGGCCATACAATTTTCATCCTATTTTTTAAAAAAAGCTAATTCTGAAATTTCCTACAAATAAGAAAATACCTAAAATTCTGAAAAAAAAATGAAAAAATAGAACAAGTTTCAAATTTTTCAATACTTGATTTCAAAGTTTGTTATGCAGTGCTGTCCATGAAGGCAGACTTCTATGAAGACGGGAACGCAGAGGAGAGGAATAGAAGTCTATTCATAGGGATGGGTACAACTTTTGGGATATTCACAAAAACAAAATGCCATCCAGAACAAAGAAAAACAAACACTGCATACATGATATTATAGATGAGCTACAGAGCCCCCCCCCCCTTTCTCTCTCTCTCGCTCACACACACACATGAACACACACCTTACAGAAAGCAAAGCAGTGCTTGTTAGGTAGGGGTCAGGGGTGAGGTCTCCAGGACTGCTGGAAATCGTTCTGCAGTGATGGCAGTCATGATTCTAAATCTGACTGTGGATGATTATGTGCTTCTTCCTATACATATCTCAAAAACTGAATTAAAGTAATTGCTTAAAACCTTTATTGTAATGAGTTATGTCATCATAAAACTGACCAAAATAAAAGAAAGAAAAAGACAATTCAAGTCAATACACATGCAAAAGATGTCCCAGGCTTAATTAAAGCAGCTGAATTTGCTCAGGGAACAGTCTGCCAGCAAGCAAGCCTGGTTCCTCTAGGTTACCATGAGCCTGGGTGAAAAGACTCGGTATTGTTCTTATCTCATTACCTAACTGCTTATTAACCCGGCACCTACGCCATCACAGTGCAGCTGTGACGATTATTTAGCCAATGTTAGGTGACAGGTGGGAAGTCGGGGGAAAAAAAAATCACAGATCCATTGAAGAAACTTCTTTACTCCTGAATGAAAACTCAAAAAATGGAAGTGAGATTGTTGACATTTTGTTCTGTTTGCTTTCATCTCACTCTCCTGGTTGTTCAGCCTCTTGTGTAAGCAAATAAACCAAGTCAAGATGATATTTCTGTTACTGGTTCATATGAACAAATATTTAAATGAGTCACGTGGCCTGCCAAGACAAATGGGTGGCTTCATCCGGATTCTGCCACAGGTTCTGTTAAATCCTCAATCTTGTCAGACTTCCCCAGGGCCATAAACTTAAGCATAGCTGACTCTATTGTTTTTGACAGCATAAAATGTATATAAATTGAAAACTCATGAAGAAATATGGACTCTGAGGCCTGAGTTTTTATTGAGGTTATTTTTTTCTTGCTATTAACCTTTTGGTAAATATATATCTTTTCCCCCATGCAGCGCACATCAAGTGAAGCATCAAAGAGTGTCTTAAGAGATTTTTCAAAAACTTTCCCTCTTTCTCTGTTCCATTCATATTACTGCATTTTTTATCCCTAAGAATTTTCCCTCTCAAGTAAGTCTTGAATTTTTAGAATGCCACATTATAATTTTAGTTTTAAGATTATTTTCATTAATAGGTGAAAGCTAAAGTGTTTTATTATATTATTATATAGTATTTTTTACACAGATACATATTTATTATATAAAACCAGATAAAGGCTACACACTCCACAGACCAGCACCTGAGTTGGACATCCCCCACTCTGTCTGCCCAGTGATGACTCTTTCCAGCACCAGCATCCTCACTGTAGGCAATTTCTTCCCAGATGTTATATGTATGTTTGACGCCAATCAAAGCTTCCTGCTCTATATAGTCAAGGATCATATGACCCAAACAAAGTCAGTCTGTTTTGTTTTTTTTTTTTTTTTTTTGTGAAGTTTGAGCTTTAAAAGAACTTTCCCAAGAGTTATAAGTGGAGCTGAGTCCCCTCTGAAATTATATTCTGAAAATGAATTCAGTTACACTTCCAGGGACTTCTCAAACCATTCTGCCTTATATTCTATTAGGAAAAAGAAAAGTCTTTGTTTGTTGGGTTCTATAAGCTCTCTATGGATTCTAACATTTTATAGTTTGTAGTAGGAGGAGTGGGTTGCATCCTACTGCCTGGCTAGCTTAACCCCC
>NW_004949096.1:21959562-21969490 GCF_000317375.1 Microtus ochrogaster | reverse complement strand
CCGCGTTCCGCCGCCCGGTATATTGCCTCTTCTTGACCAACTCTCCCAACCCAATCTAACCCATTTCCATCAATCTGTGTATCACCATGTGGTCGTGGCTTACTGGGAAAGATTCTAAGCTACTTCTATCTCAGGCAGGAGATTCATGGCGTCTGCCACACTGCCCTTCTTCCCAGCATCCTGTTCTCTTTTCCATGCTTATCTAAGTTCTGCCCTATCAAAAGGCCAAGGCAGTTTCTTTATTCAACCAATGAAAGCAACACAAATACAGAAGGACCCCTACAGTGGGTCAGTTCATTTACTAAATTGTTTTTCTCAGCCGAAGAGCACAGAACAACATAATCCCATGAATATCCCCAACTTTCTGTGCAAGTAGAAGGTGAATTTAATCCCTTGTAGATCCAATCCGTGACTTCCACATCTTCCAGGACCACTGTGTCTACTCTACCTCCTCCTGTTTTTTTAGGCTCACCTGGAGTCCAGTATCTCCTGGCTCACTTCCCACTCCTACTGTGGTCCAAATGTCCCAGCTTTTCTCGTATACTCTTCTCTGTCTACTTGCTGGTTTAACTGCTTTCATCAACAACATTTTTAGTTGCTGGTTTTCCCATAATCTCTGGATTTAAAAACGAAAACTGTTCAACTCTTGGGGACACCTATGGTCACCAAGCCCAAATCTATTGCAGTTTGAAAACACAGCCATTTTTCATGTCAACAGTGCCTAGAGATAGGGCTGCTCTCTGCACATGCTGGCATTCAAATGCTTGTGTTTTAGCAATGCACATACCACCTTCAGAGCTGGGGCCTCATGTCCTCTAGTCTTTTAGAGTCTAGAGTTGTGACTGACTTCTTTTTGGTTTATCATCTCTTCTCTAGACCCTGACTTTCAGATTTAGGTTTCTGGTTAAGTCAGGAAAGCTTTTGTTATCCAGTATGTAATATTTAACCATCATTTCCTTTTTTCTTCATCTTTAACTTCACATTTTAAGAACACTTTTATTACCATTTAAATGACCCCCAGCTAAGACCCTAATCAATAAAGGAGAGGGTGTCTGAACTGGCCTTACCCTGTAGTCAGACTGATGATTATCTTAAATATCACCATGGAACCTTCATCCAACAACAGATGGAAACAGAAGCAGAGAACCACATCGGAGCACTGGACTGAGCTCCCAAGATCCAGTTGAAGAGTGGAAGGAGTGAGAATATGAGCAAGGAGGTCAAGACCATGAAGGGTTCACCCACTGAGACAGTTTGCCTGAGCTAATGGTAGCTCACTAACTCCAGCCGTACTGGGAGTGAACAAGCATGGGAACAAACAAGTCCCTCTGAAGGTGGTTGACAGTTGGGGCAGACTGAGGGGCCACTGATAGCGACAGTGGGATGTGTCTCTACTGCATGTACTGGCTTCTTGGTATTCTATTCTCTTTGGATGTATACCTTGCTCAACCTAGATGTAGGAGAGAGATGCATTGCCCTCTCTTAGGACTGGAGGTGGTGGGGGGAGGGTGTGTGGAAGGAGTGGGAAGGGAGTGGGAGGAGGGGAGGAAGTGAGAATTTGGATTGGTATTTTTTTTAAGTAATAAAATACTAAAAAACAAGAAAAAAATGAGATTTAAGGCAGCGGCAAATAAGTGCATGGCTTATTTATTATTTATTTAATAATACTATTTATTGTCATTAAACATTAATGTTCAATATGTAATTATTAGATATTTATGTATATAAATAATTAAATATTTAATAATAATTTTATAATAAATAAATATTTATTATTGCTGGGTTTACTAGCTCTTTTATTTCTCTATAGACTTTCCAGGCTGGAAGACATCTTAGTCAATACCTTCATTTCCCTGTTCTTGTGCTTTGACCTGTGTAATTGATACATTATCTGTCTTAGTTCCACACAAAGTTACTTGGTTATTGAAGAAGATGAAGCATTTGAAGCATTTTCTAGTTTCTAAAGTTTTCTAAGAATAAGAAATATTTAGTAACAGTCATATCATTTAACCACAAAAAGTTATTGGTCACCAAGGCATGGCAATGTGATAGCTTGTAGCTATTTAGCTCTTATCAATTGCTAGTTATTTTGCCAAAAGGCAGTACTTTGGAGACAAAACATAAAATGGTCATTATTTTCAAGCAAATCACATAAGAGTAAATTAGTACATAGCAAAGATATGTGTGTATTTATTACAGTTAAATTTCAAAACGTAGCCAATAATTTATAATAAATAAGACAATAATGTTATTTCACTAATAAATATGTTCCAATTCAAATAAGTAAATGTGAACTAAAGAAAACAAATTGGAGTCAGAGATAGCCTCAAATAGTTGGTTCTATTAGCTTATGTCTCAACAGATGGACAGAAGTGTACAAGAATAGGATGGAAGTGAATTTTGCACACACTCAGAGGCATGGAAACTTGGCAGGAGAGCCTACCGTGAGTGGGAGCAGAAACCAATAGGCAATGAGGATCTAAGGAGTGGTGGAGTTGGTCCACACAGTGAAGTGTTTCTCTGATATTTGAACATAAGAAATGGGACTTTCTCCTACATTTAACAATATGATAGAAATTTGGTTTATTGCATGTAACTCAATAATTGGCTAAACTTATTGTTTAATCACTTGTCGATGAAGACTACTGACTTCCATTTACTACAAAGAGGCAGAGAAGAAATATTACACAGGAAAAAAAAATAAAGGTCAATGCTAGGCATGGTGGTTGCACGCCTTTAATCCCAATAGTAGGTAGGCAGAGGTAGACATATTTCTGTGAGTTTGAGTCCAGTTTGCTTTCAATATCACCTTCTGGGATCCAGGAATACATAACAGAGAAATGAAGAGGTAACCTATTGATGAACAGACACTTACAAGAAATCCCACACTAGCTCAGAATTGAGAAATAGATAGTTATTTATTTGGGGGTAAATTTACAAATCAGAATTCTTTGCTTGAAGGGTGGGCAGAGATTAAATTCAACAATCCAATAGAGCAGCAAGCAAAAAGGAAAAAGAAAAAGGGGCAGATGCAGGTTCTGCGTTCCAGTATATAGTATAAGAGGCCACGCCCCAGTAGGTGGGTATTCACAAGCTGCAAGTCTTCCTAGAGCAGAAAGGAAGGAAGGGAGGGAGGAAGGGAGGGAGGGAGGGAGGGAGGAAGGGAGAAAAAGTCAATGTTTAATTAGTGTGTTTGTTTTTCCATACAAGACTTCTGAAATCTTTAAAAGTCACTCTCCTGAACCCTGAATGAGAATTAAGACTCCTCCTTCCTCTGATAGCTCCAAATGACCCAGCTACAATCCCTTCAGTGGAAGGCATCTGAAACAGGGCATAATTTAAAGGAAGGATCTGATCCTTAAGCACGAGGAATCTTTCTAAACTGCACATTTGGAAATAAAGACACTCCTTAATCACAGTGATAGTAGCATGCGTAATGTCGGGAGGTAATTAACAGGTCTTTGGGCTTTGGTCTCTTTAGGACACACCTAGTAGATTCCTTGATATCTATGAGTAGTGGGCTGTTGGAAAATAGCATATGCAAGATGCTACTTAAGAGCCCCAGATAACTAACAGGTGAATAATTTCCTTCCACTAAACTGTAATTGTGATGTCTAGAGACCAATATTTGTGGTATATTAAAAGATTCATATTTAATAAGGAGATATTTGATTAAAGGACATGCTATTTCACCAAAGCATCCAAGGAATAGCAAATGCCAGTCAAAAATGTTTATCTGCCACGAGTTCAGTGGTTTCCCTGGAGACCATCCCAATTAGCTAAGGTGGTTCCCAGTGTGCTGTTTTGCTGAAAGCACCAGAACCCTCTAACAATAGTGACTTCCATCACATGGGTCATTTCCTCTAAGAAGACCTTGAGGAGATCCAAGTGTCTTTTCACCTGTGTGGTAGCAACCAGATCCTCTAAGTCCACTTACGGGACAGTGTTCTGAAGTAGATGCAAGCCCATCAATGCAACTGTTATGGCCTGTGTGTTCCTCACTGGCTGGTGACAAACAAAATCTCACTGGAACTGCAGCTTTCGATAGCAGACTTAGGACGGTACATTCCCAGTTAAAAGGTCAGCCTTCATCTCACCATCTTGATAGATCTCAGGACTGTCCTAGAACTGACAGTTATTGTTCACATGGTGAGTTAGACTAAGCCTATTCTTTAGATATTCATCACCCAGTGTTTCTCCTATTATAGAAGACATAATAATGTCGAGAACATTATACGTAGCAGTATTGGGGCTGAGAAATAAGATATTTTAGAATCTATTTATGGATTGATTGTGGTTTTATTGAAACCTCAGTAGCTAATTATTATATCTCTCCATAAATTATTAGGGTGTCATTCATATTTATACTTGATCATTTCATACCAGAATGTTTTTTAGTATTATTCTTAGGCAAAACACTGTTACAAAATGTTTTCCTCATGTTGTATCTAGATTTTCATAGGATTGTACTTGGTTCTTGCTCTTTCTAATTATTAGAGGAACATAGATGAGTGACCAGCCAATGGAGTTAAGGATGAGTGATTTTGTGATATTTTCAATCCAGATAAAAACAATTGTTTGTGTTTATTTAAAATTATTTTAAAGGTTCTTTTTATGTATGTGTGTGTCTATGTGAGTGTGCTCATGAGTGTATTGGTGTCTGCAGAAACTATAGGAGAATATTTAACCCTGTGACTGAATTCTAGGTGATTGTGAGCTTCCCATTTTGAGTTCTGGCAACTATACTCAGGTCCCTTTTAAGAATAGCAAGTGCTCTTAACTGCTGAGTCCTATCTTCAGTCCAAAAAGCTGCTTTTTAAACCATGGGAGATTTAATTCAAGGACACCACAAGTTTCTTTTCCTGAGACAAATGGGACATTGGATGAATTAGGTGTTTAGAGTATGGAGAAATTCAATAAATGTTAAGTAAAAAGTCCCTTAGTTCATAATCAGAAGGAGTTATGAGTTGGAGTCCAAACTGAAAGCTAAAAGTCTAAACTTTATTATTTTAATATTAGGTACTTCCGGCATAAAGTAGTTTTATAACACAATCTTGAGTACAGCATTTATTCCTAAGAAGTATTAAAAAATAAAATATCTTTTCTTTCATATTTTGGATTCCTTAAATTTTTTGATGTAGTTTTTAATTTTTTAAATACAATCTTTTCTCATTTTACATAGCTATCTCCGTTCCTACTCCCTCACCTCCTCCCATCACACCCTTCCCTCCTACCCCGCAATTTACTTCTCAGAAAGGGTAAGGCTTCCCATTGGGAGTCAACAAAGTCTGAGGCAGTACCAATGCCTTCCCCCTATATTTAGGCTGAGCAAGCTATCCCTCTAAAGACACGTACTCCAAGACACCAGTTCAAGCACCAGAGATAAATCCTGGTCCACTGCCACAGACTGCCCAAGCCTCATAACTGTCCCCCACATTCAGTTTGGTTCTATGCAGGTTCCCACACTATCAGTCCAGAGTCAGTGAGCTCTCACTAGCTCAGGTCAGCTGATTCTGTGGGTATCACCATCATGATCTTCACCCCTTTGCTCATATTATCACTCTTCCCTCTCTTAGACTGCTCTCCGGAAGCTCGACCCAGTGCTTTGCTGTTGATCGCTGGATCTGCTTCCATCAGTTGCTGGATGAAGGTTTTATGATGACAAGATAGTCATCAATCTGATCACAGGAGAAGGCTGGGTTTGGCATCTTTTCCACTGTTGCTTAGAGTCTAGTTGGGGTTGTCTTTGTGGATTCCTAGTAATTTTTCCCTAGTGCCATGTTTATCGCTAGCATTTTGGGTTCACACTCACAATCCTCCTGCCTCAGTCTCTCTTGCACTAGGATTACAGACTTGAGTCACTATGTCTGACACAAAATTTTCTTGGTATAGAAACCATGTAATCTTGATTCATGTACCTTACCAGGCATATATATTTTGAATCATATATCAGAAGACAGTTGTATAATTGTATCAATTATTGGGCCCAAGATTCCTTCAACCCATTGCATTTCTCCCACACAATGCATCCAAATGTAACTTGGGTGAGGAATTTGCAATCGAGCCTACAGAGACCCCAAGTGCTTTGCTCAAACGGGCAACTTAAATGACTGGACCCAGAGCCCAGGTTTATCACTCGCTGCCTACATAACCTTCAGTAAATCACGCGACTGTTTTTGTGCCCGAAATGAGTCACTTGAAAATGAGGAATAGGAGTGGCACATACCTGAAAATCATCCTAAGGTTTACATGAGCTGGTCTGTGTAATGTGATAGGGTCAGTCCCCAGCATATGTATACTTAAAAATAATGTTAGTTTACCTCTCTCTGCAAGGAACTACTCATGTGTTCTTAGGTGACATCACTGTAGGCACTTCATGGCATTTATGTTCATTTGAATTTCAGAGTGGCTTACTGTCTAGTTTGTCTTCTTTACTGGAAATAAGACTCCAGGGTGGCAGGAACAACATCTGTTTTAACCATCCGTGTACCACGTAGTACCTGGCAATTTCCAGGGGGCTCAAGATGCCACAGTTTGATAAGCATGCTGCTCCTGAAATCACAGTCCCTGGCGGGGGTGCTAACAGCATCAGAAGATTGAAGGGACCTGTGGCACTTCGTATCACACTGGGCCCTCACAGCACAGTAGTGAGTGTGCACTCATCCCTGATGCCTCAGCACTAGACAGACAGTGGCAGTAGCTCAGCTGTGCCACGTTTCCCACAACCCCCAGTGATGACAACAAAGTTCACATGGTGGGGGGGAAGATTAGTTCCTAAAGTTGAAAAGTTACTTTGCAAGGTAATTTTATTGTTGGAGATAGTGACTGGCAACAAAATCTAAGGAATTCTAGACGGAGATTCCCCCAGGGCTGAGCTTAGGTCCTTCATAGGTGCACTTCATGTCAATAAGATGACATTGTAGTAACAGCAGACTGGCTAAGCCAACATTTAAAACTATGAAAATGACTTGAAGATGATCAGAATTGTGTATTTTCTTTGAAAAATTGTCAGGTAGTTCATGTGGCAACAGAAGGTGAGCCCTCTTGTTTAGAGGAATTTGCACTTCAATGTAAATCCCATGACCGATGGAGTCATTTTGGTTGGGGGGGGGACCACTTATTTGGAGTTGATGCTATTAAAGAATTCAAGACATCTTTATAACAACCACTTTGGTCCATGAACATAACCCCATCTCTTTTTCATTTTCAGAAGAAAAGATTTTTACTTTGCCTGCCTTTTTCCATTCTGCCTCACCTTGCTGAGTTTTCTGGAGCATCTGATAGGCGTGTCAAGAGAAATTTCAAATTATAGTTCATTTACTCTGGTTAAACATAAGGAGGAAAAAGCAATTGCCAGAGTGAAATGATAGAATTAAAGATTCTTCTTGCAACCTGGTTAGGTGTTTAGTGCTTGATGAGCACTGGAAAAGATAAATACAGTTTCCAGGGAGGACTGTATCAATCTGCAATCATGAGTGAAAGGTTCTAAACAGGATTTTGATATCAAGCATATGGTTTGCAAACAAAAATCAATCTTTTCCCAGGTAGCAAGTATTAGTTGACAACACACGGAGCGTCTTTTTGTCTCTAGTTTGGAAAGAGATTCTTTAGTGGTGAATAAATGACTTCATCAACAACAGTTTTGTATTTTTTTTTCTGCTAAGGAAATATGCTCCAAGAAAGATGAAGCTTTACAAGAGACCACACAGATGGTTTGTAGGAAATCTTATAAATATAATCCCATATAAACAGAGTAAATGTGTTCCTCATATGAGGATAAAATGTTAATTAGTTTAGTTACAGATCTGCTACACATTAGGAGTTTCAGTGGCATGGGTTGGCTATTTAACTTGATAGATCATAAAAGAAACCATCGGCAGACTGCTGACTAACCCATCATGGATGCCGCATCCTTAATTCAACTCCCGTTGGAAATGTGCCTCGTTTACCAAGGAGCTCAGTGAATGATCATGTATATCCAGCTCATGCAAGGAAGGGCCACATATGCCAGCCTCTTCGGCGCTATCATATGATCCTTCTATTGTCATTTGGAACACGTCCGTAAAAGTTAGTCGCAAAGCAGTCAAGGCTGTCCCCGCGAAGATAAAACACAGGAATGTAGTGATTTTGTTCTCCCAGTTTTGAAAGGATATGATTGTAGCAGTGGATTATAGTTATTCTGCACAGGAGCAAACTAAGGAAGAGAGGAATTGCACCAGACAAAGACAGAAGGGAAAAACTTTTGCATCAGGGTACAGGAATGATGCAGCCTCTTGGTACGGTTGTGAGAGACACTGTGAATATTGCAGAGTTAAGTGCCATTCTGTTGCCAGGCTGAATCTCAGGGATGAACACACTCTCAAATTTCTTTCTAGCCTCATGAGTTTTCATCACTGGCATTCACAGTCATCAACACTATCACTTCTGCCTACCTTTCTTTGCTCAGTTCCAGACAGATTGCCCAGTAATTGCAGTCAACAAAGACTATATCAAAAAAAGATGCAAACAATAGAAAGTGGCTTTATTTAGTATTGATATGCCTTATTTAGTATTGATATGCCTTATTTAGTATTGATATACCTTATTTGCTACATCGTTTGGGCAAGTCTTATTTTAATAGCTAGGTTCAGATCATAATCATTGATGGTTTTCTGAAGTTTCATTAGGAAATTATTCTAGGAGGACAGACAGAAGGCCAAGGGTCTAATTTTCCCTGCACTTCAGAGCATCAACCCTGACAGAAACAAGTGTAGTGTTTCCTTTGTATTACCAGGGAAGGGAAGAGTGGATCAAAACAACTCGGCCACACTGTCTCCAGTCTGATAAGGAGCACACGCCTCAATTTGATAAGGGCTCTGGCCAATGAGCCTTTTAACCATAAATATTTTCAGTGACTGACAACGGAAAAGACAATATTTCAGTGAAATCGAAGTCATTTTTATTCAAGTATTTTATACTTACATTAAAAATAGCACACAAATTCATATTTTATAGTTTTCATAAAAATACTTAATTATCTGAGTCCTTTGGTGACTGATAATTGGTCCTTCTTCTCCACTGTTTGTGGAACCAGAGTTATCCATTCTCCCCATATCATTATGTCTTAAAAAATAAATGTTATCCATGGCTTAACAGCATGAAAGAAACAATGAGGTTCATTTTCTGGGCCTGATCCCACATCTAAATTGTGATTTTATCATTTGGATGACAGTAATAGTTTTAATATAGAATAAAACTCCTCCTAATTTGAGACGAGCATGTTGGCTTTAATAGAAGTATACACTTTCAGCCCCATCACTAAAAAAGGCTGGAGAGGCAGAATCAGCAGGGTGGTATCAGACTCCTCAAGGCTGACTCCTGACTGTTCAAGATCATGGGGGCCCACATATCATAGTTCATCTAGGGCTTTACCCAGGGACGAGTGTAAGGGCTGGCCTACAAAATACATGGCATTACAATGTCATTCAATGTTCTGAATCTGCATGAGAACCAGGAGATGTATTCGGTGCATGCTCCTGATGATGCTAGGTTCTCAGAGTCATGACTATGTCATGAACTTGAACTGTTCTGAAACAGCTCCAGCTGAAATAGTGAAGAGAAGGCAAATGAAAGAACAATTCAAAGTACACACAGAAAAATGAACTACACAATGGAATGGGGGTGCTCCTCACTGCAGGATAAAAATAGATGTGATGGTATTATAAACATTAGTAATATGAGGCCAACTCTTACGTATCTTCTTTCATGACACACTAGTCTTCCAGGGTTTCTAGACAATGTTTTGAAAAACAACATCATGACTCATCCCTAAGATCTTGAAGGTATTTCTATTTTGATCATTGAGATTTCAGGCCCTCTGATGTGGGAATGATTTTTTATTAATAAAGAAACTGCCTAGGCCCATTTCATAGGCCAACCCTTAGGTAGG
>NW_004949096.1:21926821-21956727 GCF_000317375.1 Microtus ochrogaster | reverse complement strand
GGGTGCGGGGGACGCAGCTCCGCAGCTCATATTTTAACAGCCCTCTAAAGCTGAATGAAGTTCTAGGCTTGCTCTGACTATTGGTTAATCTTTATAAGTCACTGACAACATAATTTTCCCATCTTGTTTTCATATTAGCCACTAGTATTCTGAGATTTACACATTTTTTTGGACATTTCAAATCAGTCAGTTCTGAACCTATGGGATACTCTTCTTTGGTAGCCTAGAGATTTAGCCAAGTCTACTAGGCTAAATCAATGGTAACTGGTTCATCATGTTCAGATCCAATCATACTCCTCACCCCCTGTCTGGTTACAAGCAATGAACATGAACTGGAGGAAACAGTTTGAGTTGTGGTGAGCTTGAGACATCTCATTGGTAAGTGCTACGTGCAGACAGCAAGCGTCTGTCTGTGCATCCACTGAGAAAGCGGAGCATAAGGAGAGATGAGATTGGCAGAGGCCTGGGAAATAGTAAGGGATTGAACTTCTCAGGCCCAAATCTCCTGCCAGGGGTTTGTCCCTGGTAGTCCTTTCCATTTTAGCTTTGCACTCGGTTTCACTTTCCTTACTCTTGTTTTACAACTGTATACTGAGAAACTGATGAAAATGTGTAAACATTATTCAGTATTTTTACCCTTTAAGGTACTAATCAGACTTAAAATTTCACATAAAGAGAATAGACTGAACACAGGTAAGGAAGAAAAGTAGGGCAGGAGGGATTTGGGGGAAAATATCTCACAATTGCCAAAACTCTGCAAGTTTTTACTGTGAATGTCCTGGGAACAGTGGAGGTGAAACTATGAAACCATGTCCCCAAATATCAAATTTAACTTTGATATTAAAGAGAAGGGTAAGACCGAAGGAGCACTGAACACAGGGGTCAGATGGGGAGATGGCTAAGAGACTGGAAGAAATCTTTCAGCCTGATCAGGCATCCAGAGTTCAAAGATTTCCTGCACTTTGCCTACAAACTCTCAGAAGTGCCTTAATTCACTATTTCAGCAACGCAGGAAGTCATAATCCGAATTTCTGCTTCGATCTGAGACTCCAAAGGTTGGCTTGGAGCTATAAAGGATTTTAAACCCTCCCCCAAAGGCTGAAAGCGGTCTCCACTGACACACATTCTACTTGTACACCTGCCTTCACAGGTACAATTTGTACTTAATTCCACTACCGGAAGGCTCAGACTGGGTGATGCATCTTATCCTCCATGGCTATCACGGAGCACAAGGATGTGTGGTTTAAGGACAGCCACAGATGTTTCCCTAAATTTTGAAAGCCTGGTTTGTGTTTTCATCCCCCACCCCGACTCCCGTTCTCTGTAATGGAAGTCAGGTGGCAACGCCCTGATGCAAACTCCATGGAAAGCCAGGAGATGGTGTAATGATGCCTCTTGCTTTGTTATGGAAGCATTTATACGGGACAGAGGTTCAACTGTCCATGAAATGATACACTAATCTCCAGAGTTCACAATGTAATTTGGAGTTTATTTTCTTCTCCATGTGCATGCAATTGTGAAGGTAATTGCCACCCTGAAGGTAAAGACATGCCCACTGTCCCCCTCACAGCACACAGCGATAGCCTGAACCGTCTCAGAACCAGGTACTCCCATATTGCACCCAGAGAAAAAGTCTGGGGCACCCCTACCCCTAACCTCTCTGCTGGTTGCAGACTGTCTGGAAAACACACAGTTTTTATTTGACAAGGCTTTTTGTTTTTCAGGAAATATTCTGTTGTGAATAACGAGTTAAATCTATGCCTGAATAGTAAGCCTAGTTGATTTAATGAAATAAACCAAGAAACAGCTCCCTTGTCCCTCAGATTTAAAAATGATATTTGAGGGCCATAGATGTTTAAAATCGGAAAACTAAAGCAGCTGAAGCATCCAAAGGGCTGGCGTTTGATGCCCTGGGGATTTATCAGGCTCACTGTGAGCTCTACGACTCTCCTTTGACTATAGAGGCCATGAGTCAGAGAGTTGTCATCCTCAGGAAATAAAACCGCTCTGTTAGAGTCATTTATTAACGAATAGTGTTTGGAGACCTGAGGTAAACATCAGACGTCCTTCTCCCTCTCTCTTGATTTTGTCCTTTGGGACAGGGTCTCATTGAAGCTGACCGTCTCTATGTACCTAGGGCGAGGATTGTGAGCTAGTCCCTCTGATCCTGCCTTTTTCCATGGGTGCTGACGTATGACCTCACGTTGTCACGCTTGTGTGGTAAGTGCTTTACTGACTGGGCCATCTTCCTAGTCTATCTGAAATTATTTTTAGAAATTTAAATTAAATAGCTTAAAAAAAGGAGTGCCTGCCTGCCTTCATTTCACAGTGACTGTCACATGGTTGTATTATAAAATTGTAAAAATAGTTCTTAATAAGAATTCTTTTATCATTTTATCAAATTACCATATGAGACATCATCTGCCATTTAACTGTCCTCCACAGCAAGCTCTTAGGGACTCAAGTATAACATCTATTTGAATCCTTAAATATCACTCCCCCCCCCACTGAACTTGACTAAACACTCCTCAGGGGATGTAAAAGACATATAAGGCAGGTTTTTCTTTCCCTGTAACATCTGACATAGAGTAGAGTTCACTAGTGGAGTTCAATAAATGCTTAAATATGCATTGATTGATTGCCAGCATTCTGCCCTCTGAGTCCTTTGACTATTTCGGGTGCTGAAAGGCCTTTCTCAGGATCATCACAAACCTCATTTATCTGTTCACGACACAGTTCTGGCTGCTACGTAAAACTTAGCCACGAGGTCTCCTAATTGTGAGAATAAGTGAATGGCTATTGACTGACAAAGCAGTCGGAAATGAGTCAAGGTTGACACTCGCAGTGATTGGCACACATTTTATTGGATTTACGGATAACATGCTGCTTCTTTACCAAAATAAGCAGATTCATTTCACAGCAAAGAAAGGAAAAGGTGATACGTTTGCAGTAATTGAAGAAATCGATAAAGAGCTAGGGCCTGAAAGTGAATGGCGCACGCTTGTTTCCATCCTGGGGAAGACAGCACTACTGTGTAGGATAATTCCTGCAGTGCCAAATGCTTAGCAGCATCCCTGGATTCTAACCACCAGATGCCAAAGTCCCCTCCCTTCTATGGCGGTTGCCTGAATTAAAATCACCTGTGGATATTGCAGTTCCTCCCCATTAGAGAACCAGCTCCCTGTCTCGTTTTTTTTGGGCTTAGATTGGACCATTTATAAACAACGGATATGTGTATAGCAAATGATTCTGGAGGCCATGAAATTCAAGATCGAGATGCTAGTAGACTTGGAGGGACAATCAAGTATTCTAAAGGGGTGACCTCTTTGGAGTCTTCACATGAAAGAAAGGGCAGTACGAACTCCATTGATGAGGATAGAATTCCTAAAACTTAGGTCTGCCTTAATGCTATTACCTAAAGGTTACCTTTCCACATGGACTTGAAACACTGCCTCAGGAGTTTCTTTATAAGGATGAGAAAAGTGGTACCTGATGCTGTAGTGGGGTGGTGTATGGGAAAGAGACCCAAGTACCTACGGTCGCATTTCCACAAAGAATTTCAATAAAATACGAGTGATTTGAAACAAGAGATTTTCCTATGAGCCAGCTGCTGAGACAGACACGGCATGGTCTGTTGTTTCTGAGACATAAGGAATATTGTGATCTTTACGTTATAAAAACAGAGGTAAATAAGCAGAGGCTCAGAGAGATTGTGCTTTATAGGATATCATGTAGTAAATGGTGAAGTTGGCGTGAATACCCGAGTAGCAGTAGCCTACAGCAACCACTCTGAGGTGCTGAGTCCTGGGAAACAGCGAGGTATGGGCCACATAGCTGATTTGTGTATGCTCCTCTGTAACAATAAAGGATTTTACATAGGAACACATACTAGGAAAGACAGTAACTGTTCTGCAAGAGGCTACCTGGAGCAGCCTGGTCTGCAGAAGCAGCTGAATGACCTCTGTCTGTGGGGAATGTTGATCTTAGCTGCTAGCTTTGCTGCATCAGAGAGAGGGATCTGCCCTGACGGTCACAGGATTTTTCCTGGTGGGCACAAGCAGGAGCAGTGAGTAGTCGTTCACTTAATGTATTACGGCTGTTTTCATAGATTTCAATAGCTGCTTGACGAAATCTGGGGAAGAGCTGAAAAACCAATAGTGCTTGTGTTGAATCCTAACACTGAAGCCCAGAGCTGAGGAACCATGAGCATCTTGTGATCCTTGTCTGAAAATGAGCGCTATAGTGTTATATGCAATATGCAAGGGCAATTTGAAGAAGACTGTAAGAATTGCATATATAATTATAAAATGCTTTTGAGACTATCAAGTCATTAAAATCTTTCAAATTATATTTTGCATTTGAGAGATAAATGTTGAACTTTCGGGTCCCCTGGGTCTTATCATTTTTCCAGTCCCCTTTTGAGATGATCCCTCGGCGTTATGCGTAGGAGTTGTGTTGTAGATGCATTTGCTGGGGCGGGGTTCCCCATAACAATCTGACCTCTGCATTTGTGGTTTTTCTATAACTATCTTTATTTGCTGCCAAGAGAAGCTTCTTTGATACAGGCTTTCTAGGAAGGACAGGGAAATTGCATCCATGGTACAGCACCAATATGGCTGTCTAAGCAAGGATGGAACAATGACAATACCAACAGTTGTGCTAATGCAGAAGGGTGAAATTGCACAAGGTCCTGCACCTAGACCAAGGCCAACAGGCTGCTAATGACTGCCAAGAGAGGAGAGTTACTGTCTCAGGGATGAGTCCCCTAACGGGTTTGCCAATCTAAAGTGGTCAGTCCTGAAGTTATATATTCACAAACAATACTAAACAGACCCACCAGGTTTTATTTATATATGGTGATATATAAATAAGTATAATATGTGTATGTGTAACAATACTATCAAAGAATGAGGTCATGAATTTGAAAGGGAATGAGCAGCTGCACACATGGATGGGTTGCAGGGAAGGGATGGGGGGGTTAGAGGAGGGAAAAGGAAGGGGGAATGATGTAATTATATTGTAATTATTAAAGAAAAGACTAAAAATAAAATAAATGTTAGGGTTGGAGAGATGGCTCAGCAGTTAAGAGTGTTTGCTGCCCTTTCAGTAGGACAGGAGTTCCCAACATCCAAATCTGTTGGCCCGCAACTGCTTGTAATACCGGCTCCAACACCCTCTTCTGGCCTTTTCCAGTACCTCCCTCCGCACACACATACACAGGCACACACAAACACATACATATACACACACAAACACACAAACATATACACATTCACATACACACCAAAATAAAAAAAATAAACATTTGAAAATTTTTAATAAATAAAACAAGTCTTTATTTACAAGTTCAGAAAAACATTTGGAATTTGGAACAATGCTAAAATAACTACTTGCCGTCTATGCAGGAGAACGTATATGCACAGTAATTGAAATGCTCTCTTGAGCCCATTTAAGTAGGTTTTAAAATTTCCCCTTGTAGGAAAAAAAAAATGAAACAATGGATAGTTTGCTTCAATGTGCAAGCAATTCTGTAGAGCATTCAGTTTTAAAGCGCAACCCCAGAATCAAATGGCATGTATATTTAAAAAAGCATTATGGGGTCTTAAAAAAAAATCTCAGCTCCATTAGAATTGCCCCTTTCTGCAGAGAGAGCTTTCCCCCCAACTTTTGCACAGTGTCTGTCTTTTTTTTTCAGTTCTGTTAATCTAATAGGTGAAAAACACTATCTTTGCTTTTAAGAATGAGATTTTCAAACTTTAAATGACAGGTAAGAAACTGCAGCCAGGAGAATTCCTTGAGGAAACCATTATTCTAATATGACAACGTTAATCACGATAGTGAGGAGGAGATGGGCGATTTTGAAGCCGAGCGTTCACACCATGAAATAGAGAAGATTCGGACGAGGACGAGGTGTGCAGTAGACTGACGTGTGCTCGGAAATAAAGCACGGAATCTGCCAATATTTGAACTGAAAAGCACTCTTAAAAATTCATTTCTCCAAAATGGGGATTCACAGTTCTTTCTCCTAATTTTATCCTCCCCCTTAGGGCTTTTAAAAATCCAGATTCCTACTTTTACCACCACAATTTTCCTCTGGGGAAACACCGTTTTTATCTTCGGCACAAACATTCTACTTTGGGACTTTTATTCTATTGTTTCAGTTAGGAAGTGACAAAAGAAGTCCACTAGGGAGCAAGGTGAGGCTGAAGAGGAGAGAGGAACTCAGGCAGACCCTGAGGCGGCATGGATGGCGAAGCACACACGGCTAAATAACAGTAGGCATAAGGGATTGGAGCAGGGTTGCTGAGCACAATAGGGAAGGACTGAGGTTTGAGGCGCGTTCTGTTTGAGGAGCCGCTGGCGCTGGGACATCGGCAAGGTGACGATTTGGTAATACTATTGTATACTTCAGAAATCCAGTTCTATTGAGGCAGTATCTCAAGTGGTTCGCCTACACATGGGCAGCAGGAGAAAGAGGAGAGCCAAGGCATTCGGATATATGGAGAGGAGAGAAAGCTAAGGCATGGTTGAGAAAGACAACTGGCTGGGGAGTCCTGGTTCAAATGAGAAGAAAAATCATTGCTGAAACCATCATCTATAAAACCACGAGGAGAGGCCCTAAAAAGAAACCACAGAGACCTAACACTGACAACATAAGTGTGTCATTCTGTCCAAGACATATTATACAGATTCAGATGTCAAAGGCCCCAGGGAGTAGGTAGGGAAAATTTCCTTTTAAAAAGCCTGGCAACCAGGAAGGCTCACAGGACTCTGCCCCTAGATTCCTGTCTTCATAAAAGCAGATGACTGAGATACAAGTAACATACAACTCACAAATTTAAAGTAAATAATGATTAGCATTCTCGGCCATTACTGTTTTCAAGGAGTCATTCATTCATCATGACTATGACTTTCAGAACACTTTTGTCATTGCAAAAAGAAACCCCAAATCCGTTAGCCAAAACCACTATCCCTTCCCAATAATGCTACAGCTGGAACCCAGCCTCTTTTTGTCCTCTGGTAGCAATTATTCCAGACACCTAATGTAAATGAAGTCACAAAGTATTATGGTTCTCATGATAACACACCTTGTTAAGTTATTTTGTAGGTTTACTCAATCATTATTAATTTATGTGTCACTCTGTGTGTATTTGTTGCGTGTGTGAGTGTGCCCATAGACCCAGAAGAGGGCATTGGATTCCCAGAGCTTTACAGGCAATTGTGAGCCTCCTGATACGGATGCTGAACTCTGAATTTAGGAAGAACAGCAAGTGCTCTTAACCATTGAGACGTTTCTCCAGCTACAACCCTTAGGAAATATTAAGATATTCGTGGATCAGTGTTTCACGTCTCTGTTACCAAACAATATTCCATTTAGTGAAATTTTATTTACTCATTAATCTTGTGAAAGAACATGGGATATCTCCGCTGTTGGTCTAAGGAGCGCTAGGGTGAATATTGTACAAGTTCTGTGAATTTGTGGCCATTTCTTTCCATTGTAAACCTAGAAGTAAAATTGCTACATAATGTGTTAGTCTGATACTTAATTCTGAAAATTATCAAATTGTTTTCCAAAGTATTCACACTATTTTATATCCCCACGTACAATATATGAGAATTACAACTTTTAAAAAATTTTCTTAGCTTCTCATGAACCTTATTTTAAATTATAATGATACTGATGGGTCTGAAAGTGGTGTCTGGTTATGGATTTTATTTGACAGTTTTTCCGTCTGGAAAAATATACATGAAAATTGCCTGTGTTTAATTTGATTAGTTATCAAATATATCGCTAAGTTGTGTGTTTTTTTTAAAAATATAGTGTGGATGTAAAAATGTATCAGAATTCACCAAAGAGAAAGAACCAATAGGAAACAGGAGATAGAAGATAGAGAGACAGAGAGATATATAGGGATAAAGAAACAGTGATACAGTTTAGATCTAGAATGCTTTCAAATATGCAGTTTGTTAAAGTTTGATAATTGGTTTTCAGTTGGCCCTATTTAAGGTCACTGGGGACATTCCTTTGAAGGGCATTGTGAGTAATTGGTGCCTTTGTCTTTCACTATCTAGTTGACATAAAATAACACATTTTTCTCTTCTCTTGACTTTCTCTATGGAATCTGGGCCACCAAAGGACCAAAGGGAGTTAACAAATGGTCATCGACCAAAATTGTGAGTGTAAATTCTTTGTTATAAGGTGATTCTATGTATGTTACATTAGCTAAAATCTTACTAATAGAGATAGATAAATAGCAAATAAATAGATGAATGAAGATTAATGATAATAATGGGAATTGGTCCTCACGTTTTAAAGGAATAACCACAATAAAATTCATAGAAGATGGAGAACCAGGAAACAGTTGGAGTATGATCTTCATTCTGAAGCTAAAGATCCAAGACTCTGGAAGACATGTTTTAGTTACTGTTCTACTGCTGGGAAGAGATACATGACCAAGACCAAGGCAACTTATAAAAGAAATTGTTTAATTGGGGGCTTGCTTACAGTTTCAGGGGATGAGTCCACAACCATCACAATGGGAAATATGGAAGCACAAAAGCATGACACTGGGTCAGGTGGTCAACTAGCTGAGAGCTAGTATGTAAACATCATAAACATAATTTGGGGGTGGGGAGGGGGGAGATGGAGAGGGAGAGAGAGGGGGGAGGGAGAGAGAGAGAAAGAAAGAAAGAGAGAAAGAAAGAGAGAAAGAAAGAAAGAGAGAAAGAGAGAAAGAGAAAAAGAGAGAGAATGAACATTTGGTTTCCTTTACCTTTTTGTTCTCCATGGCCTTTATGTGAACGGATAGTGCTGTGTTGAAGTGATTCTCTATAGTCTCCTCTGGTTCAGATGCCTTGCCAAGTACTTGAGAACGTATTATGCTATCAGATTGGCTAGAATTAACTTTTACAAACTTACGTGTAAGATATCAGATTTACAAGTATCTTCTCTCATTCTGTTAGCAGTTCTTTCACCTTTGAAAAACAAGTTTATTTTTAAAAAGATTTATTATTTTAAAATCTTGTGCTTGCCAGGTAGTGGTGGCGCACACCTTTAATCCCAGCACTCAGGAGGCAGAGGCAGGAGGATCTCTGTGAGTTCGAGGCCAGCCTGGTCTATAAGAGTAGTTCCAGGACAGGAACCAAAAAAAGCTATGGAGAAACCCTGTCTCGAAAATCCAAAAAATAAAATAAAATCTTGTGCTTATGTGTGTCTCTCTGTGTGTATGCATACTTGCAGTTGCCCAAGGAAACCAGAAGAGAGTGCTGGATCTTCTGAAGCTGGAGTGGTGGGTAAGTTTGAGCCACCTGACATGGGAGCTAGGAATCTAACCGGGGTTTTCCACAAGAGCGATAAGTACCTTTAACTGCATAGCTTCTCTCCATGACTAAGACACAAGTTTAAATAACTTTGTCTTTCCTATTTTCTCTTTTCCACTTAGAGCTTTTGTTTTTCAGCTTGGAAATCATTCACCTAACTTCAGACAACAGAGATTGGTTCTAACACATATGTATCTTTGAGCATACAGTTACATAAAGCTATTTTCATGCATGTATACATATACTGATATATATCCCTCATATCTATCAACTTTTCTCTTCCCTCCAATGTGTTCTCTTTGCTCCAGAGATGATTTCACATCTTTCATATTTATATGTTTATAATATCTGGTATCCACAAATAAAAGGGAATAGGCACTATTTGTCTTTTTTTAGATTGACTTAATTCTCTTACTATGATGACACTTTTTTGATCTGTGGTCAGTCTGAAATCTCTGCCTTGTCTGTATCTTTTTGCTCTCTCTGTTTCTTTCTCTGGTGTAAAAGGCGTTGGATTTCTCTACCTTGCCTGTGGACCACCCCTTGTCTTAGCAACACTCTGGAAAAGACAGTTCTCCCTGCACTAAATTGACTTGGTTATTTAGTGTTCAACATCATAATTTCTTTCAATCTTAAGAGTTAAGCACTGGAAAACATCACTGTTCTAACCTGTCACAAAAGTTCTCAATAGTAGGAAAGTATTTTTCTTTAATTATATCTGAGAGCATCGTCCTTTTATTTTCTGCATTTAAGTTGTTAACTTATTTGTGGTGTGCCTTTACATCAGGAACAAATTCAGTGCAATGTTGTTTTCCTATAAGCCAAGGTAAGTATTTATGAAACAATATATCCTCTCAACACTGGAAGAAATCATTTCTGCCATACAAATTTGTAATGAAAGTCTGGGGACATTCCAAAATTGCTTCCAGTTAGAATTGCACACTAGTAGATATGTTTTTCAAGGGTCATAAATAAATTCTTTTAATAATATAAATAAATTGAGATTATTTTCTTGTAAAGCGCATTTGAATAAAACAAGTCTTTAGATCAAAGATAGTTTGTATATTGCTGTTTCTTTCCTTTAATTGCCAAATAATAGAACGGTGACTAAAATAATAAGTCATTCAACATTATAAGTGATATTTCTCAAAGTTCATAGTTCAGGAGCGTGGAACAATTGCATTTTTTTCTCTGCTATACAATGGAAATGTCACAAGGATGCTGAGCCACTAGCCCAACAAGGTAACTGTATTCTTCAGAAAGGACTTAGAAAAATATCTGCTTTGATATATTTTTTTGGACAATAGAAGGTGTGAAGGAAGAGATGAATGATGCAAGCTGCAAGAAAATGCTAAAGGAAGATGAAAAGAAAGTGTTATTAGCACAGTGCATAGTTACAGAGGTGAAATATCACGTTTGCAGCTCATATCAATGTAGATATACTCAAAAATAGTATGAGCACACCTGAAGATAGGCTGAACTGACAACTCCAGCAATGAAATGGAAAACAAAGCACGATATCTAGGAGCTGTGGGGACAATATCAACAGACATTCTGTACATGAAAATTGAATGCCAGGAAGAGAGGAATGAAACAGTGGAGCACGATGTTTAAATTCTCAAAATAACGTGAAACTTTCAAAATTAATGACACAAACCCATAGACCTAAGAAGGTCAGGGAGCCTCAAATGGTATAAAATACCAACCAAACAAATAAAAAGACATAGCCTTATATGTATTATTTCCAAGTTACAGAAAGTCAAAGCTGAAGAAAAAAAGAGAAAAAATTGAAAGGGGACAAATAAGGAGAAATCCTGTGTATAGAGAAAGAAAGTTGAGAGCTTTATCAGATCTCAACGTAAACAGTGAAAGTAAGATATAAGCAGTGAAATACCTGAAATGTGTAAGGGACCCAACTCAACTGCAGTCCTGTGGAGAAAAGATCTTCAGGCAGAATTACAGAGGTGTGCTGCAGCACAGAGAAAGACGCGAGGAAATGTGGAAAGTTAACAAGTTAACAAGTCCTGTCTCCTTCCTGGGTTAGATCCAGTGCGGAAACACTGTCTCCAAGGAACATCTCTGCGGATTCCGTCAGCATCACCCACCGTCAAACTCTAAACTTCCCTGCCCAGATGTGAGACTGGTATGGGCAATTCATGTTCATTTTGTTTTCTTCCTGTAAATCTTCACTGGGGCCAGCAATCACAAGCAGAACTAGCATTTCCTTTCAGCTGGACTGTGATTTTGTAAAAATGATTTTATGGTAAACATATTTTCTGGGTTTTGTTGAGCAGAGTTCTGAGAGAGAAGATAGGATGTTCTAGCTAACACTAAAGGGAAAACTTATCAGATACATGCTCTACTCTAAATAATTAATTGCTCATTAAAGTAATAAAAACAAAGGTAGAAACACTCAAAGGTGAGGAAGTGTTTTCTAAGAGAAATGACATAAACAAACAAAAAATAAACGCCTTGCAGACTTGTCTGGACTGATCCAGTAACACAGAGTATAGAAGATGAGCTTAGATAATCAGATTTATGATTTCTTGTCCTTATCATTACCATTGCTGATGTAGTCATTAACTTTTAGAAAACCGTTTTTTCTTTGTGTTTTTCTCAAATGCCTCAGTGTCCCATTTCCCCCTCACTTTCTACTTGAATGTGTAACGCTCACTGGTCATTATCTTACCCCATGTGGATTAGTGGCAAAACTGTTTCTTGGGTACTTTTTGAATCCTGGGAAACTTTGGAGAAGAAATTTGTAAAATTTTGATACATTTGAGAATCTTCTTGCTTTTAAGTCTTACTAAACACTTTTTAAAATTTTATATTTTGGGTAACGATCTATTTAGAGTTTATTTTTTAAGTGCTCCTCAAGTCATCCCTAAAGTCCTGTCAGAGGATGGAGAACACGCTGTAAACACAGTCTTAAACTGGAAGACCCAGAGTTTAATCTCCCTTAGAGCCTTCGTATTGCAATTAGGTTATAGAAAGAAACTTTGCGGGCCCAACATGATCCCTTCAACATCAGGGTCATTAGCCGTACACCTTGGTTATCTGAAAGCTACAATTTCAAGTGCGATCGAACACATTTTGTGTGATGCGTGCCCACCATTTTATAAAAATCCTGCCTTCCTGGAACTTACCAGTACAGATGGGAGGCCAGTGATCAATCAACAATTGAAACGCACAGTTGTCAGAGGGAGCACCATGTTTGAACGAAGAGATGTGGGATAATTGTGATTTCTATTCCCACCAACAAGAAGAAATTTCCTTCAATGACTCAGTCCAGAATGTAAAAGTCTTTTCTAGTTTTGATAAACCTGACAGCCTTGCCAAACATTATTTTTAGAAATGAATGTATAATACCATTTATCAAGCCCCAACTCCTTATATAACATCAAGGAACATCAGTGTAATCCACAAAGGATATTTTTGCAACTGACAGAAGAAGAGATCAAGTTACTTGCTGAGATGTTTCCTGGGCAAGGACCATTTTTTTTCCGAGAGTGAAGAGTCTTAAGAAATGACCTGGTGAGTCAGCATTGGTGAAGGGTCCTGTCTACTTGTCTCACATTTCCAGTAGTGTAAAAGAGAAACATTTGCTTTCTCGTTTAGCATTTACCCTTCAGGGGGCATTAAATGATATGAACTGTGATTTCAATATTCCTTCTTTTTAAAATCGTTTCTCTATCTTTTTTTTGTGTGTGCATGTGTTTGCACTCGCATGTGGGAGCACATATAACGTACATTTGTGTGGAGGCCAGAGGTCAATGCCAAGTATCTTCCGCTACCATCACATTCTTTGCCTTGGTTTTATTTTAGTTTAGCTTTCACAGTAACATTTTAATTGATTTTTATGGGGATTTCACATCATGAACCCCATGACACTCATTTCCCAGTCCTTCTGTGTCTGCTCCCCTACTGTTGTAATCCCCTCAAAAGGTAACAATAAAAATAGGAATTAAAAAAACCAAGTCCAATTTGTGTTATCCATATACTCACTGGAGCATGGTCAAACTCTCAGTGACCAGCTCCTTAAGCAGAACTGAATTCTTCTCCTCCCACAGTGTTGCCAGAAGCCGTCAGTTGTGGAGAGCTACACTTCAGCATCTCCATCACACTTTCAAAGCGTTCTCTTCGATGGTTTCCTGTCTGTCTAGACTGTTACCTTTTGGAGAGGATGTTGGGGTGGGGGTAGGGGTCGTCCCAGAAGCCTTCCATGCCCCTCCCTCTCAACTGTGCATCATCAATACAAAAGTAGCTTTCTTGCTCTTCACAGTCAGAAGGCGCATAGATCACATGCTTCACACAGTTTCTGGTAACAGCACAGACCACAAGCACAGGATTACAGACCCAGACAAGACCACTGAAGGAAGCTTAGATTTGGACATCACCATGGCCCCAGGTAGCTGCATGGGTCACTAACTTCAACAAGGTCCCTGGCAGCAGTGCAGCCAATAGACATCAACACCAAGTCAGGAAGCAGCACCAACAAGATATCTGCATGATGTCGGGTGGCAAAATAGCCCACAGATGCCAGCATGGCCCATGGTTATATTGGGATCACCAACACACTCAAGGCCCTCAGCAGCAGCATGAACCACAGAGCTATTTCTCTTGCCTCAGTTTATTAGTTCTTCCTTGTGTCCTGAAATAGTTTGTTTTTGTGCATCGGAACACAAGAACACCAACAATGACACTGAGCCCACTCTAGGTGTATACACAATGCCCTCCAAACCTGAAGAATGATCCACACTGAATCAGCAGAGCCATTTCCTATGAAGAAATGGTTTCCTCAGGTCCTCAAGGAAGAGGACATGGAGATTTTTGAAGAGTTCCATTTTGGGCCATTTCTAATTTGTTACATGCCCTCATGCCCAAATGTATCCAGAGGGACTTTTAAGGTACAGCTGTTGATACATACATGTTTGACTTGGGCGAGTGTTTCCTGACACAGATGACTAAGATTCCCTTGTTTAATCTGTTTTGAGGAAGAAATAACACCTTAACGAGTACATGCAAAGATGTCTGTCTGAATGGGCATGTTAGAGAGAGATGCAGGTGAAAAGCTAATCACGGCTAAAAGCAGGGAATGTGGATAGAAAGTGTGCTATGAGTTAAGAAAGTCACTAGAAGGCTTAAAAACTTGAGCTAGTAGGACAAAACTCTCTCTTGCCGCTTCTCTGTGTATCTCCACCTCTCTCCTTTCTCACCCTACCCTTGCCTCCCTTTCTTCCTCTCCCTTTCCCATCATGCACATTCCCACCACATCTAACAATCATTCCATTAGATCTGTGAAACGTTAACTCACAATACATTATTTCATTAAAGAAATATTGTGGCAGTACACACACATCACACTAATAAAATTAATACTAATACCCTGAGATTTGACTTAAGATTCATGACACAATAGAATAGCTCACTAGCAATTCAAAACAATGACAATGACTTCTTTCTTCCTCTCCCATATGCTGTTACTTTTGTAAGTAGAATCCATATTCCCTCACAAACTAGAATTGCTCAACTCTTAATAGCACCCCATGGTTTCGCTTCTTCCTATGATGCCTTTACCGATTTCACATTGTTTCAAGCATAACAAACCATCATTTGTCCTCAGGAGCTTGAACTGTCTGTGGCTATTTCTCCACTCCCAGCAGCCTTATTCTTAAATAGCCGTTCTGAGTCTGTCAATCTCCCCACTAGCTTTCTGCCAGCAGCAGGGTTGCCACATGGAAACTCTGTCTATGCTGTCTAATTGCCGAAAAGCATTTGGTTCTTTCTGAAAAAACACAACATCTCAAAGTTCTATTAATTTGTTACCACAAACCCTGCTTCCCGCTTCCACAGCACATTAGCCAGAGGCAATATTTTGTCCATTATCTGGCATACTGCTCCTCTACAATCCATAAATGTGTTTTTCTCGCTTAATGATGTCATATGTATCTGCATCAATCAGGACTGTTTTAGTAGCTCGCATTGGAAGCCAAACACTCAGAGACCCATTCTTCACACCAAAGAAGCGAAGCAATAGAGCAGAGATGCTACATTATCCTTAGTGCTTGGTTTATGTGCTGAACTGCACCTTGGAGGCCGTGATGGGGCTACTGGTGTGTCTAAGGCTTCAAGAAAGAAGAAGGAAGATAGCATAAAGGTATACCAGCTTCCGGGTTAGTTTCCCAGCTTTTTCTCTGCGTGTTTCCACTTACTAGTGGAGGAAGACGGACACGCAGTCTTTGGGTTTTTGTATCTCTAATCTGTTACAGAAAAGAGGACGGGCACAGAACAAACAAGTACTAATTACTCCCCATACCCACTTTCCTCTTTTCAACTTCCTGTGGGCAGAGTCTCATTCCTGCACATTACAATGAAGGTACCACAGCTTTTGAAGTCAACTGGTGTTCCTTCAAATGTTGGGTATACCCTATACAAGGTATGTCATCTTTTGCCTGCTACCTCTGAAATTATTTTCTTAATTTGGATAGACTAACAATATTATTTTAAAGATTGTGGTAAAAGATATTGTATTTAGTATACATTGATATGTTCACTTTATAATAGTTAAGTATAATTATGTTGCTAATTTACACATAAGTCTGAAAGTATTTGCTAACATTAGCTAAGGTGACTGAAAAAAATACAAAAAGTTATTCTACAGTGCTAGTATTTAAATTTTGTGCTTATTCCAGAGAATACAGGAAATATTAACACTTTTCATTCTGTTTGAGAGTTAAAAAGGGATGATGAGATGATTCAGTAAGTAAAATGTTCGCTGTACAAGCATGAAGACCAGACTTTCACTCCCAGAACCTACATAGGGTCATACATGGCAGCACATATCTGTAATTCCAGAGTCTCCTACGGCAAGCTAGGAGACAGAGAAAGGACCCCCAGAATCTAATGGATCAGCTAGCCTGGAGTACATGCAGAAGTCAAAAACAACAATAACAATAAAACCATTTAAAAAACAACAAAAAATAAAATAAAGATGGTGGAAAAGGAGAACCGATAACAGCACCCCCATTCAGCAAGAAGCAGTTTGGAGAAAAAAACTGCGCCCATGTTCCCAAATATTGTTTATAAATGTTCTTTTATATTTAAAGGGGGATATGATATAGATATGAATAATTTACATTGGTATGAATTTTAAGGTCAATTTTGTTTTATGTGTATGTATTTCTGATATTGATTAAGGTATTGTGATTATGTAGTTCATTTAAAATGTAATGTATAATAGAAAATATAGGTTGCTAATGGATAATCATCGATAATAGTAAAGCTTGTAGTCATGTTAGTTATATTTTCTAGATATATATAGATATATTTCAGTTAGATAGACATTCTTCATATCTCTCAAAGACTGCAGAATATGACATTTAAAATATTTTAATAACTTAGGGTTTTTCATGGCAATGAGACATGTCTGCTCCTGGCTTCTATGCTGCAATGTTAAGTACAGCTGATTTGGAAAATGTTGTTGCTCAAACACTCTGCCTAGCCATTTTTTTCCACTGTATTGTAATAACTAAAAGATACTTAAGTAATTAAGATCTAAGTAAAGGTGGTATCAGCTATGGCTTGAGTATGTCCATCAAAACCAACGTTACAAACTTAGTGCCTAATGAAATATCATTGGGAAGAGGGGTCTGAAGACACATACAAATCAAGAGTATGTATCACTCATGATTTAATGTTGCATTAAAAATATACCACAAAAGAATTAAATTTATGATATGAGACATAGATTCAAATAGAGAAACAAAGACAGAAACATGGAAAGTTGGGCAAAAGCAGAAAGGTTAGGTAATTTTGAGAAGGCCCAAAGCCCAAAGGATGAAGGAAGGCTGTTCCATTCCATACTCAACTGACAATCAGATATAATGGTACAAACTCAGAATATCGGCATCAACTGTGAAAAGAAGAAAGAAATGTAGGAAAAAGAGAACCTTTGAACCCAGGAAACTCAGAGGAAAACAGATTCTACATTCAAGAAAAGTAGCAAATATGAAAACCAGCCAACTTACATGAGGAGAGGTCTTAGCTAAACACCAAAGAAAGAAGAATTTCCAAAAAAAAGCCGGGACTGAGAGCAAAGTGCTTCAGAGAGACTCATTAAAAGACAGATTGAAAGGCCTATTTGAGTTTCTCATTTAAGAATTTGCTGGTTATTCTATATCTTAATAAGCTGAACAGACAAACATCAGAGTGAGACAAGAACCAAATGCAGCTTATACGCAAACGCAGCTTACACACAAGCCCACCTATTTGTCTCCAATCTCACGACTCCTTTGAGCACTGAAGAAAAAGTTGCATGGTGACTTAATTATTCTTAATGAACTTGTTTGCTCTCGGAAGTAATTGAACTAGCGTCTACAATCAATAGCTCTTTAAGTTCTGATTCCTTGAAATACGACATCAGATGCCTTGAAACCCTCTTCCTGAATATAGCAAGGGCATTTCAAAGCTTCCCATTCCCAATATAAAGAATTTTGGTTTCATCTTTATGGGTGGCTAACTCCGGTAAGATCTCTGTATAACTAAACTAATTTAATTAGAGGTGAAGAAAGTCTAGTAAGAGTCTGGGGACTTGTTAAAGTTTCAATATCATTAATATTTCAGCTTCTGATCTATAATTGCAATATCTGCGGCAAGTGTTTCCAAAAGTAGTGTCTATGAATAAGTGGCCTGTGGCAGAGTTGCAGAGAGCAAACTTTGAATCGAGAGGGAGGTGCTTGCTGTGTTTGACCTTGAGAATGATTCTTGACAACTTGAATTTGTGTGTGCACAGCACAGATACCCAGATGACTCAGTGTTACTCTCTGAAATTCAACTGATTCTTAAGAAAATCGGGATTTGCCTTCTGGATTAAGGCTGATAACCTGAGTTCAATATCAGGGAATGGATTCATATGGTGCAAAGAGAGTACCCATCCTGGGAGTTTTCCTCTGACCAACACAATACACACACACACACACACACACACACACACACATACACACACATATATACGCACACACAGTAATTTAAAAAGAAACCAATATAATGCTGAATCTCTCTTTTGGCAGAAGATGATTGGTATACTTTCTAGTGATGATCCTTTTTGATTTAGTAGGACACATATCTAATCCCAGACAAAAACTTTGTAATATTTTTTTACCTCACGTGATGAGTCTCATTTGGGAATCTTCTTGTATGTCTGTTATGGGAATGATGACACAGGCAGGAGATCTGGGAACCAGGAAGAAGTCAAGCAGGGAAAGTAAGGCATCTCCCCAGCCTCTAATTTCCACGCTTTGCTATACCATGCAGGTCACCCCAAGCAGTTTATACAAATAGCTGCTTCCACGGCATCAGCCCCCTCTACTGACTGTCTTGTGTTCAGGTCTCATAAACAGTTGAGAAAGTTTTTCATGATTTTTATCTTCCAAACCCATTTACTGTCCTTCACCTGAACACATGAGTCCCCCCTAAACACACACAGATACGCAGGCATGTATGGAGACGCAGAAGTGCACATGCTTGTGAATGCACACACACACTCTAACCCGAAGCAATCTAACACTGGGGCTGCTCTACCTATCCAGATTGGGGCAGGTTTTAACTTCATTAAACCGCTGTCATCTCGTGGCTGCTGCCACACATCAGACTCAGTGAGAGTCACTCGTCAAGTATTCGCTAAGACTGTTAACAAGAACGGCGACTCTCCTTAGGGGTTCCCCAAAAGCAGCTAATTAAGGGACAAAGGTTGTTCAGACTGTGACAATTACACCTGTAAGTTTCCCGGAGAAGCACCCAAATCTCTAACAAACCTATGTTTGCTTGCTTAGTACAAGAAATAAAGAGCTCATGCATTAAAAAAAAAAAAAAATGAGAGGCAGAAACTGTCAACCATTTGAAAAGCTTTAGGAAAATGATCATCCAATTAGTGGCTATGATCAAATCAGGCATGAACTCTCTCTGGATGGCTCCATAATTTTCCTTCTTGCATGGTGTAATTTCATATAGCTCAAATGAACTCGCGAGAGGTAATTCAGTTCCAAACAGTTTTCCCATCACTGCTAATTACACTAATACATTGAAATGCCTCCTACAAGATGCATGAGCCCTTTAAGCCACCTCATTAATGTGATATAATTTTTACCAGAATATATATCAAACCTATTATCACCACAGGTTTTCTTTAGCATTTTTTTTCAAGATGTCTATCAAAGGCTTATAAAGTAGAGTTCCTTGGGGCTGGTCGTCTCATAATTAACTGTTTCTTTGAACCACTGTTGTCTATTGTCGTGTTTTGGAATGACACTAACAATTTTCAGTATGGTATCCTCAGACCCACCGGCTCCTTTCTCTTCTCCGAGAGCTTGATTTCTTAACTCTTTTCCCCGTCGTAGTTGAATCTTTAAATGGCAAATGGTGCATGCGATAATGTGCAAAGATGAGTTATACAAACTGAAAGCAGGGGTGTAAAAAGAGGCATCATCCGAAACTAAAATAAAGACAGATTTTATGGTATTTATGTCAGTTAATTTAACTGCTGGTAGGGGCTTTTGTTGAAACATGAGTTAGTTCCAGTGTTTAACCTTGCAGTATTAATTTATGCTTTATGGCCTGAGCACTTTATCATTCCCTCCTTGGGAAGACAGTTATCTCATTAGCCAGAATTTAATGAAATGCAAGGATACACTTCTTAATTTCAAAGATTACTATAACACAAATCAGGTGTAAATCTCAGGATGACTGCCCCTTCCCTTGCCTGGAGAGAGAGAGAGAGAGAGAGAGAGAGAGAGAGAGAGAGGAGATTCTGCTGTCTTATCACAGGAATCCATCTAGAAACACATTTCATTATAGCCAATGCAAAGGCACCCACAGGCCTAAAAGTTGGATTTTCTCTGCTTCTGGCACTATCGATGACTTTGGTTTCTATAAAGTTTCTGGGGTCAGCAGTTTGCTATTCATCATCACAATAGAAAAAGTGAGCTGTTGATAAAATTAGCCATTCCTCGGAGCATATTTCAAGCCTCAGTATGAACTACCGCGTGCATTCTATCTAAACTCAGCATCATAGATGATGCCATTCCCTGTTGTTACCATGCAGGCTTTAAAATTTGCAGATGTTTCTGTGGAGAAAGGAAATAAGCTGTGAGTTGTAGAAGTCTTAAGTAAATGAACATATGTATGTTTAAAATAAGAGGCACATTATCCGCCTGGGGGAAGAAGAAACATTTAGGTTATAAAGCTGTCTGTGATGTCTTTATGTTAACAGTCTTACGAAGTGGGTATATATCAGTGTCCTATAGATGGGGTGCTGGTTCTGTAGAGATTTTCCACTTTGGTGTTTGTGTGTTTGGTTCTCACTGTTTCCATTGCTCAAATGCCTATGGGGTCAGTTATTTCACCTGCAGTACAAACCTAAACCTGGAACAGCATTTGAATGACAAATGCTGAGTATGTTAGATTGATGTTTATCTCAGAATATTGCATGGTATTTAGAGCAGTTAGAAAATGAATGAATAAATGAAAGTTTGGTGTATACTTTAAGCAGCTTTTCATTAATCTGAATGCATCTTTCATAAGAAACGAAAGAAGCATATCTATTATATATAAGTGTGTTGTAAATTATTTGAGTTTAATGATTATGCGAAAACAACATAAAGTAGGGTGATTCGGTGAATGAGTGACTTCTTTGGGTTTTCTGTATTAATTGAAGGGTTTCAGGGACTAAAAGTCTTGAATAGTTTAGAGCTAGATGAGGTGGGACTCATCTGCAATCCAAGCACTCTGCTGGGGTGGGGGTGCTCAGACAGGAGGATTATGAACTAACTCAAGGCCAGCTTGCAGCTTGAGCTTCATGCTAAGTTTAGAACTAGAATGAGTCAGTCTCCCTCCCTCCTTACCTCCCTCCCTTCATCCCTCCCTCACTCCTACCATCTCTCCCTCCCTCCCCCCTTCTCTCTCACACACACAGAGAAAAGTACAAAACACTCTTGACTTAGCCTGAAGTTTTCCCTGTGAGATTTCACATGTGCATTCTCTGTGCCAATGTGTTTCTCTAAGTCACGTCTACATAATATCAATTAAACTACCCAATGTTACTCTAAACTGTAAAACAAGGTTAACATTTTATTGGCGTATATGAATTGTGCAAAACAGTAGATCTCATTATTGGACCTTCATCCACACTTCTGTGAATTACTTGCATCATATTCAAATCCCACTCCTCAAATAATACCACTTCCGCTCTCACAGTTGTAGATTCCACACATGAAATAAAGCCAACAGAATTTGCTTCTCCAAGTCAGCCTTACTTCACTTAACATAAGATCTATGCATTTTCCTACACACGACATCACATTTTAGGTAATTGAAACCTACTTACACCTTTTTAAAACTCAGATTTTTTTCCTTTTTCTTTTATAGGACAATGGAGAAGATGGTGAAGCGCGTCTTCCTGTTCCCATCACCTTTTTAAAACTCAGATTTTTTTTCCTTTTTTTTTTATAGGCCAATGGAGAAGATGGTGAAGCACGTCTTCCTGTTCCCGTTTGGAATCTCTCACTGTCACGTGTGGCAGGGGTGCTGTAATTGCCGAACAATATTGATGCATTCCCGTTAACTGAAGTCAATACTTTATTCAAATTCCATTATTATTAAAATTATTGTTGTTGCATTATTAGTTTGGCTGGTGCCTTCCATCTGTTTGAGGGTCTCCATGAGCACTATGAGTCGCATTTACTTGTCAAGTCTCCTTAGGCCCCACTTGGCTATGACAGTTTCTCGGATTTTCTTTATTCGTAGTGACCTTGACAGTCCGAAGGTAGACTTGCCAGGTTTTTGATGCCCCGCTATTGAAATCCCTCTGAGGTATTTCTCATGATTACAGGTTTGGGGAAGGAAGACCACTGAAGGAGAGTGCTATTTTCATCATGTCAGATCAAGGTTGCATACTATTAACATGACCTTGATCACCTAGCGGAGACACTCAGAACGGTTTTGACAGGATCAAGCCAAGGCCTGGATTTGAAAGCCTACCCAGCATAGTGCCTGGAGCACCAGAGGGGTTCAATTATCCGCCATTCTCCCTCGGCTTGTCTTTCACATTCATCTCAATGCTCATAGTAAGCTGCTAGGATTATTTGTGTAATTAGTATCATTTCACTTTGTCACAAAATGGTATAATACAATGAAGATTTCAGGATAAATTAGGCATCTATTAAAGAGAAATGCTTAGTGAAATACTAAGTAGAATCTTGTTGAAGATCTTATTTCAAAGATAGTCCATTGTATGGATTCCTGGGCATTACAGCAGCATCCTGGTACAATATGATTAGGCATCTACTTTGAAAAGAGTGTCTGTTGAGATGGTTATTGATAATTGTCTCAGACAGACAGACACTCAAATGAAAGGTAAATATCACCATGGACACGAAGAAGTTGGAGCCCTTCTGAACCATTGGCAGGAGTATGGAATGGCGTGCCAACGTGGAAAAGTGAAAGGTTTTCAGCTTATTCAAGAAACTGCTACATAATTAAACAACCCCACTCTTGGGTATATATAGCTCATAGGCCTGCGATTCTCAACCTGTGGGCCATGTCCCTTTTGGGAGGGTCAAACAAGCCTTTCACAGGGGTCACATATCAGAAATACCACATTTCAAATATTTACATTATAATTCATAACAGTAGCATGATTATAGTTACAAAGCAGCAAAAGAGTAATTTTGTGATTCGGGGTCACCACAACATGAGAACTTATTAAAGGCTCACAGCATTAGGAAGGTTTAGAACCCCTGCTGTAGATTTAAGAGCAGGATCTTGGTTTTACACACATGCACACACACACACCCACCCACCCACACACACACACACACACACTCATTTGCCACCCATGCTCATTGCAGTTTTAAATATAATGACCAAGGTATGAGGGCTCTCTAACTATCCATCAGTAGATGAATGAATAGAGAAAGTGTGCTAGATACCTAAAACAGAATAATAAATACCAATTATGACAATATGAGTGAACACACAGGAACCTGTAGTTCATGAAGTGAACATATTACAGAATGCCCAACACTGCGTGATCCTATTTACATATGAAGTATCTAAAATGACCAAGTTCCAAGAAGTAGAGAATAAAATGATGGTTGCTAAGGGGTTGGGAGAGGTGAGAATGAATGAGTTCCCTGCAGCTGTAAGGCTTAGTTATACTGGATGAATAATTTCTACACATCTGCTGCACTACACACGACACACACTTAACTATACATACAGGTTTCCAAACATGGTAGAAGAGTTCTTTAATGAACACGCACACACATGACATTGCTATAGGAAATCCTTGGAGGAAAAAGCTGCATTGGTACCTTGTTCTTACTGGTACATGTGTATGTCCAAGTGCACCAAGATGTATAAAATACATATGTGGAGGATTTTGCATATGATCTACCTCAATCCAGCCTTAAGTAAAGAAAGTAGGTGTCACTCGTTAGTTTTGCTATGAATACCTGTCTTCTCAGATCTGTCCATCTGATTCTCATACGCTCTCCAGAGTTAGAAACAGTCTGTAAAACCAACAAAGGATTTAAAATTTTGGATTCTTAAAGGGCTGATTTCTGTCCTTACAAATCAAAAGCTGTTATCTTGACTTCAGCTTGTCTTTTATTTCTTCTCGTTGATGCTAATGACTTCCATAAGCTGATGATGCCCCACACAGGACGACACATGTTGGACATGCCTCATGATCTCCATCGTGCATGCTATCACATTGTAAAAGTCTGTTTGCCCCCCTGGATCATGAACTCTATTGGGAGAGGGGAGAATTTGGGCTTATGAGGTACCCCTATCATTCATATATGGCAGACACACACTAGTATGGAAATGCTTTTCTAACGTGAGAGGGAAGAATGATTTCAAATCTGTGTTTTATTTCTCAGAGACATCTTTTGGGCAAGAAGCTTCACAGGGTTAAACGAATGCCCAGTGTTGTACCAATTTGGCTTAGAACAACAACCTGATATCAGTTAGTTCTCCTGATTTTGTGTCTAGTGTTCCTTTATTATGGAAAAAAAAAGGTGTTTCCAGTTAAGGGACTCTGTTAGATAATGAACACACAAATACACCCAATAGTTTCCATTTTCTAGAGGCCAAATTCATGGTGTTTCAATACAGTAGGAAAATGCCATGGATGGTCTAACAACACTCTGAGCTGAGTGTTGGAAAGACACTGGCTTAAGAGAATTGGACACAGTTGAAGAGTCTCAAAACAGCCTATTTCACATGCTTTGCACTTCACATATGTAAATGGCTTGGCTGTTTATAGGGAGAACCGAGGCCTGTTTAGCCTGCCAGAGTCCTTTCTAGTTAGTTTTAGGAGTTAGTTGCTCTGTTGGCCCTCCAACTCCAGAGTAGCTGGCGTTGATAAAGTTCCAGAATTTTTGTAAGAAAACAATATAAAACTACAGAATTTGCCGTGGTTTATTCATGTTAGATGATAATGTTGGTTGATAAAATTTAATTAGGAATTTGGAACAATGTATATCATGCATATGCATTAATATAAGGTTTTAGGTGATTAAAAAGAGATGAATTGCTCATTTGAATAGCAGTCCATCTTATCCATGTACTTTATATTTTATTTAAAAGCTTGCCTGTGAGCATGTGGGTAGAGCATTTAAGTGACTATATGGGTGTACTTGTGGGCATTTTATGTTTTCTTCTTTCATTTTTCTGCCTTACTGCCTTGAGACAAGGATCTCTCTCAAGGAACAGAAAGCTTGTCATTTTGTCGTGGCTGGCGGGGCAGGGAGCCGTCGCTAGCTACTTGTCTCTGCTCTCTAATGCTGGAGTTACAGTACTTTCTCCATGGTTGTTCTATACACGGGTGCAGAGGGCTTGAACTCAGGCCCACATGCAAACACAGCTAGACATTGTAACCACTGAGCTATCCCCATAGCTCCATGCATGTTTCCTAAATCAGATGACTCCTAGGCTTGCCTTCAAGGCTGCTAGGGACAATTCTTGTGAAAATTAGACAAGTAGCTCTTTTTCTCCTTCACTAGGTTTCAGGGTCTAAAAAGATTCTGGTTTTAAAACTGTATAAAATGGGATGCTTCCTGAAAAACCAATTTTGTACACATAGCTTTAGTTTTCCTTTTAGAAGTCTCCCAAGTTGTGCTGTTACTTACGTTAGGATTTGATCTGATTAGGGACAAGGTGGCTATCTCTTTCTGGTGGCAAGCATTTAGCTGTTGATGCCTGTGTGTGTTCACAGTTTGCAATTTATTAGACTAACCAGTTTTTAAGAAAAGACCCAGGATTTCAATTTTGAGGTTTCTCAAACTGAGATTATCCTGTTTGCTATTCCATTTGTTTGATATGTGCATTTAAAAATAGATTGAAGAATCAGGACGGGAATGGAAAATGACACAGTACGTTTCATTCCATCTGAATGAAAAATTAAATAGGCTTGAGTCATCTATAGATCATTAATCTCGTAGAAGATATAATAAGCAAGAGCAATGAATACACTCTTTTTCATTTTGCAAAATGAAAAACATTTTGCAAAACATAATATAAAAAGGTTTGATTTTGGTCATAACTGTAATGACTTATTTGGGAGACATTTTATTTTATTCTATTTTTTGCATAATTCAACTTTGAACTCCATTCCATAGTGTGTGTGTGTGTGTGTGTGTGTGTGTGTGTGTGTGTGTGTATTGCATTTTGGAAAGTAAACCAGTGTCTATTTACCTAGCTATAAATCCCAAAGATAAACAATTTAAGTGTTTATCTCTATCAAATAATTTTAATTTAATCAACGAGTTACCTTTGAATGCCCAGTTGTAAGAAAACTATGTTTCTTTATGTGCATTGGAAGCTATAGCAATAGGTAACGAATGTGGCACCTTGTTTTCCTAACTGCAATTTTCTTCAGCGTTTTCCATTACAATCTTTTTATTCTACTGACAGTCCATAGCTTCATACAGGTCATTCTTGGAGCAGAGATTTGGAGTTTGGGATAAAGAATAAATGTTGGCGTGCTGGTTCCTTTTACAATAGAGAAATGCTTCCCCTGGAGGGTCCAATTTGGCACTTGCTCTGCATCTCACAATGTGATTACCAGCTAAGGTCTCTCCTTCTACATAAACAATATTAAATCTATTTCACATCACCTCACCCCTAGTAACATTAAGCTTAAAATGCTGATTTATTTGTTGGGCTACTGACAACTATAGACTGAGTTGATGATAAACTATATATAGATCTAATTCTCCCAAAAGCCAGAGGGTGACAGTCTACCTGCTTAGTCCTTAAAGAATTAATTTTTCATTTGACTATTCATATCATCATTAATGAAGAAAAGCTGCAAGAGAAAACAGACCGATTTCAGGAATGTGATTCAGAACATTAACACCTTAATTTACATAAAATTAGTTACATACTGCTGTGGTAATTTAATTTGTTTGACCAGTACTTTGCAGCTGTGAAAGATAGATTCAGAAAGGCCAGACAGAGCTCTTCATATTTCCTCCAAATGACTAGTCTCTGAACACTAGGAAATGAATAGAATTAATTCTAAGACAACTCAGAATACTGTAGTAACAGATTTTTCTTGTTCTTCAAAAATACTTAAAAATGCATGCTTGTGCTTGAAATAAATTATATATTTTCTCCAGGTTTCATTGGAATTCTGTAAGTAAAAATAGCAAGACTAAACGTGTGTGGTAAGCGTTGTCTAAGATAAAAACCTGATTGGATCTGGTTTGCTGACAGTAAAGTGACTTCGTGTGACCCATAGGTACAAGAAACAAAATATGACTGCCCTAATCTTACAATGGACCTATTAAGGTCCAAAGTCCAAGCACACTGCTTTCTTCTAGAAGTCATGACTAATTTATTTGGATTTTAGATAATTGTGAGATTGTCTTAGAAATTAGTCACATGTGAACATAAACAATAACACCTTCCATCTCTCCCCTCTTCACAGTTTCTTGTTTAAAAGATGTGTTTTGCAGATCAAGTATATTTTACCTTCTTGGTCATATCCTCTTTGCAGAATCAAAAGTTATTTTCTGTCCCTATCAGAGGAATATCCTGGGCTCTTCCCATCCAGTGTTTCTCAAATAGGTCACGCTAACCTCTGTGCACAAAGGATTGTCTTAAATCAGGGCTTCACACTGAACACTTACAGCCAGATTTAATTGAGTAAACGTTCCTTCATTTTTTCCCCCACCAGTTCTCAAGTTGTAGTTCATTATTTGGATTCCCTTCTTCTTTGTATTTTTAGTAGAACCAAGAGAAGATTTGCTCATTGAGTATGAAAAACTTGGTATGTATGGTAGTAAAAGTGGTCAAAAGCATTTCAAGCTGGTGTTGAATGTGATTTAAAAATGCTACTTGTTTTTATTTTGTGAATATCAGTGTTTTGCCTTCAAGTAAGTCTGTTTGCTACACATGCGTATGGTGCCTAAGGGGGACAGAAAAGAGTGTTGGATACGTTGTAATTGGAGTCACCACCTTGGTGTTGGTGTTCTGCAGTCCTGTGGTAGAGTTGTCGGTGCTCTTAATCTCTCTAGCCCATTTTAAATTAAAATAATATTTTATTTTTTGAGAATTTCAATCATCAGAATGTGTTTATCTCACTTCCGTTTCCCCTTGCCCCTCTAACTGCTTCCATTTATCCGTGAATCTCTCTCAAATTAATGATTTCTTCTTTAGTTGTTTTTATTCACACATGCACACACACATGCATACACGCACATACACACACATACACACATTCATGTACACAGACATACACACATGCATGCACACACATACACACATGCACACACATGCACACATACACCATCTAAAAATGTACACTACACAACGAATTTCATTTTAAATTATTCATGCAATGACTAATTGCCTTGATTTTAAATTCATAGATGGGTTTCTGGTTATTACTGCTGCTCTAGGACACTTTTAGTGCAGGAAAGAAATTTCTACAATAGTCATTCACTTTTTCCTGTGAATGGTAAAATTGAAGTAAAATCCATCTATGAAGCTTTGCAAATATCTACCTCTCAGGACAGTCATTCCTTAGTACATACAGGGAATTGGCTGCAGTACATATGCATGCACCAGGATTAAGGGATTCTTAGACTAGATGAAACAGCACAACACTTGTGCATCTGTTATGGGATCCTCCTACATACTTTAAGTTGTTTGTAAATTACTCATAATACATCAGACAATATGAAACTCATGTAAGTAGTTGTTATGATATATTGTTTAAAGAATATTGACAAGAATAAGTTTTTATATGCTGAGTATGTGCACAGATGTGTGGGAGGTGCGTTCCCTTGTGTGTGAGCATGTGGAAACTTTGGTTTTGTTTGGTTGCTCCTCCATCTTATTTTTTTAAATCAGATCTTTCTTTCTTTTACTAGTTTTTATTTTATTACTTTGTGTATGAGTGTTTTGCAGGCATATGTGTCTGTACACCACATGGGTCCCTTGTGCTTAAGGAGGTGGTAAACTCTGTGTGGATGCTGGGAATCAAACTTGGGTCCTTAGCAAGAACAGTAAGTGGTTCATCCATTGAGCCAATTCTTCAGTCCTCCACCTTATTCTTGAGACAGCACCTCACAGGATTTGCAGCTTGCCGTTTTGACTAGATTGTCTGACCAGTGAGCTCCCACAGTCTGCCTATCTCTGGAACCCCCCCCCCCCCAGAACTGCATTTTTCACATGCGTGCTGGAGTACCAAGCTCAGGCTCTCGTGTTTATGCAGCAAACATTTTACTAATTTAGTAATTTCTTTAATCTATAGAGGATTTTTTTTTCATTTTTCTCCATATTTTCTGACTGACATTTGTCAAATCGGTGGATGCAAAACCTACAGACACAAAAAACTGACCGTACTTTGTTTGCCAAACTCTAATTGGATCTTATTGTAAGTAAGTCAAATATTGTCCTTAATGCTACTTTGTAGTTCACTGCCATGAAGACATCTCTTTTTAATGTCTGTCCCAATAGCAGGCAACATGTTTAGAAATTTAGAGAGGTTGAATTTGATCTTGGTTTTATCATAACTGGCCTTGGGTAAGTTACCTCACTATTTCTGAGCCTCCTAGGCTAAAGGTAAGTCTTAGGTACGCCATTCTACAGACCCTTTGGGTTCATTAGACACAGATTTTGATAAAGTACATTTGTTTACTTGTTTGCACCTATAACTTTACACAAAACATACCAGAGCTGAATATAAATGGGTATAATTTAAGGTGCAAGAGAAACATTACTTAAAAAGATAACTTCTGGAGAGACCCCTCACTCATGGTAAAGGGAAGGGTCAGACAAGGGCATCGACCCAGAGACTCTCACTTTAGTAAGCTCTGGTCTTTCATTTAATTCTCTATGCTGGTCCTTGCCCCAGTGGAATACCAAGATAAAATGTGGACTGTCAGCAAGCAAACTATTCTATCTCAGACCCTATGTTATCTAGATCAGGTATAAACTTGTTTTAAGAGAATATGTCATATTGCTAGACACATCAGGCATGCTTTTCTGAAGCAGTCCCTCCTTTTCTTCCTGTCTTC
>NW_004949096.1:21885271-21926665 GCF_000317375.1 Microtus ochrogaster | reverse complement strand
AAAACCAAACAGTGCTGGTAAAAATATAAAAATAGTAGAGTTTTAAAAATAAATGCATGCATGGTTTGTACCCTGAACAGATTGATGTCTCACACACGCAGACCCATCGTATGAACCCTACAGTGGAGTAGGCTCCTGAATAAAAAGACAAAGTCTCATCATCACACAAAATAAACACAGAGAAATTGACCTGTCAAATCAAACCTGTGGGCTGAATTTTTTTTCTACATTAAAATATATTCCCTAAAATAGCACATCACAGCAATAAAAGAAAAGGGTCCTGCAAATGGGCACGTGTTTGCAGCAAGATTATGTCATATTACTTACTAAGATTTTTCTATAGTTTTTATCACATGTAAAATTCTACAGATCTCTGCTATTTTTTCAGATTCCAAGTTTTTGACTTTTCAGTTTTTAGCACTGCAATTTAATTATGACATTTCTCACATCCTTTCCCACAATCAAACTTTTTATTTATTTAAAATAAATAAATATTTAACAGAACCTACATTTAGATCTTCTGTAGGGTTTGGTTTTATATAGTTTTCTTTCATTGCTACTTTTGCTTTGAAGTGATTACTCATTGTCAATAAATTCTAAAATAACTTGTTTGTCCAAGTATACATTTTTATGTTTATTGTCCATTTTAGTGTTTAACTACTTGTGTAAGAACTTTTGAGGAAGTGATGTTTGAGTGGCTCACTATAGGTTCATTGTTGAAACGCATTCAAGGCTATGAATTGTGTTTTCAATGGCACATAAAATAATTGTTTGCGATGTAATATTGTGGAAATGTTGAGCATGAGGCTGTTTATGCTGCCATAGTGTTATTTTCCTCAGGAAATGTTTAAGCAAATAAAGATAATTAAATATGGAGGATAGTCATACTACTTTTCAAAATGAAGCAGTTTCAAATAATTCTAAAGATGGAGGTAGCTTTATTTTTCAATCCTTTTGCCTTTACTAATACTGCCAATTATGAAAATTTATTTCACCAAGAGAACAATATTTTGTTTATAAAAATCCATAATTGTGCTTAAAGCTAAGTTGAAAAATACATTTTTCCTCAGTCTGAGCTACATGATCTTATTTTTCCTTTGGTCTGTAGTAAATTATAATTATTTGTTAAAAAGCACTTACCTATGTAAGAATATAGAGCTTAGAGAAGGAAGAAGGAAGTCTCTGTAAACAAACTCAGTTGCCTAAAACCTCCAAAGAGACTGTGTTCCTCAGATACATTTCCAGCATTCTTTTCCCTTTCAAAGGGATATTGGGCTGTATGTGGCATGAAAGTTATCAATCAAGTGCAATTATTTTGTACACAATATCACACTAAAAACTATCACGTGCAACAGGGAGAACATGTCAGAGCATATCAGTTATTCCTAGGACAGCTTTTTCTTAGCACAGCAATGCAATTCTGGAATCCAGCTCTGCTCCCTTTGGCCCTCGTTCCTTAAACTCACCTTCTACTGATAGCTACTTTGGGGGTGATTTCTACTACAAGATGCAGAGAGCAATCAGAACCAAACTTTCTGTGCGGAAGCATGAGGAGTCCTTACCACAATCTCCCTGAGAAGGCACAAGCTGGTCACATTCAGTGTATGATCTTGACAGTCGATGGCAATGATGATGATGATATTGCAGAAGTCTCAATGTGACCTTGTAGTTTTTTACCTAACATTTCCTCATCCCTGCTAAGCAGTGAGTACCATTATCCAGGCAACCTCAGGCCTGCACCACAGCATCCGCAGAGATCTAGAATTTTTCTTAGCATCCCAGCTCAACCTGCCATGTACTTCACATCTACACAACTCATAGAATAGGTATATGAATTCCATGACCTGGGAAGGAACATTACATGATGAACTTCTGAGAGCATCAGTCAGTGTTTCTATCTCCTGACCATGACACACACGAAGGCTGATCTTCCTAGTCTTCTGATGAGTCGGCCGAAGGTCTCAGATGCCTTCATGTCAATATTCCAAGGAGTTCATTCTAACTGATTTGAGTTGATTCACAAATCAAATCATTTTGTAATACCCCCCCCCCAGGTTGGCATTTGCAGCACTCTGATTTAACATGCATTTTGACAAGACCTTTGTTTGGTCCTGATGAATTCATACCAATGTAGAGCTCCGATAAACATAATATAAAATGACATTATCTATGGAGGACTTCACGGGATGCTGCTCACTCCAGCTGTGTACTGCTCACTCCAGCTGTGTACTGTAAAATCCTAAAGTACAAATATTCAGAATACGTGGGAAAATATACATGCATATGCATATGCATATATCTATATCTACCTATCTATCTATATCTACCTGAAGGTTTCCTTCTACCATCCGCCCAAGCATGGTATATTCCTGAGACACCACTTTTAGCATTGTATTACTGTCCCCCCTCCTCATCGCTCTTTCTTTTCCAGTACCTTGGACACACACTTCACAGTTGCTGACTTAGAGCTCAGATTTTTGTTAGTGTAGCTCAGAACTCAGCACAATAGAGAGTTTCTTTCTTTCTTTTTTTAACCTTTATTCATAAAGAACTTAAAGGGACATTTTCCTGGTCAAGAAAATAAAAGTTGTAGCTAACTAAGTGGTAGGGCTAGACATGCTGTTATTCCTGATGCCATTCCCAATGTTATTTCCTGTCTTTGATAATTTCTGTTCTAGCTGTATCTTCACTGTATGAAGAAACTAGATAGATCTAGAAAGACAAATATAATACTAACTCATAAGTGGCTTTTAGATATAAGACAAAGAAAAACCAGTCTACAATTCACAATTCCAGAGAACCTAGACTTGGATTCAAGAGGTCAAGTAGTTTACAAGATTCTTTGAAACTAAATTGTATTAAAAAACAAATTTCTAAAAACATTTGTAACATTTTACTTAAAAAAACCTTAATGTTTCCAAAAGAAAAAGGTGAATGTTTTATTATTGATGTTGTTTTAATATGGATCACACATACAGTTAATAGAAGTATTCATAGTAATTCAACTACAAAGGACTGTTCGGTTTATTATTCTCAGTTTTTTTGAATACTAAAGCAGTTAGCTAATGTGGGCTCTAAAGTGGTTTATTCTAAGAATTTTAACAGAATAAGAGAGTTTAACTTATACTGAATTGTGCATCAAATACATAAAAAACAATGACAAGAGTAAAATAATCATATCCCACACATTTTTTCTGTAAAGAGAAGTAGTCTAAGATGAGAAAATAGACAAGTATAGGTTCTCTGGAATAGAGAGTTTCTTAAAAGAGAACTAAAGTTGGTAGAATGGCGTGACTGCACAGGTTGTGGTGATCCTGCCGGTCTCACACTGGCACCGTGCTGGTGCTGGGAACTGAAAATCCTCATGACAGGCTTCAGACTTGGGCTTCTACCAGCCAACCCCGAGGGGCAGCCTTCCTGAGGTGGCCTTCGCTCTCTCTCCTGTGTGACTTGCCTCACTTCCTGCTCCACGTCCTGCCTTGACTGCAATCTCTTTGACCTTATATGCTTTTTCTTTTTAAAGTTTTATTTTGTGTGTGTGTGTGCTTTTGTCCATTTGTTGAGTTTTGTTTGTTTGTTTGTTTGGTTGGTTGGTTTTTTCAAGACAAGGTCTCTCTGTCCTGGAACTCACTCTGTAGGCCAGGCAAGGCTTACGAAGATCCACATGCCTCTGCCTCCTGAGTGCAGGGATTAAAGGTGTGCACCAGCAAGCCAGGCTCTTTATTTTCTATTATGTGTCTGTGTGTGCGTGTAGTGGTGTGTGTGTGTATGTGTGTGTGTGTGTGTGTGTGTGTGTGTGCGTGCGTGTGTGTGTGCATGTGTGTCTCTCTGTCCTGCCTGTCTGTCTGTGAGGTGTGTGCCTATGGAGGGCAGAAGAGTATGTCAGATCCCTTGAAGCTGGAATTATAAATTCTTGTATATTCCCCAATAGAGATACTAGAAACTGAACGCCAGTGCTCTGGCCACTATTTCTATTATTAAGGGTTGAGTCATCCCTCCAGCCAAACCTTACTGTTTCTGACATGCACCTAGCCATTTCTCAGTCCCAAGTCATTGGAATCTTTGCTCTTTTCTAGAAGTTTCTTCCTGTCACCTAATCTGTGCCGTATTCCACTAATCTTTATAACCCCAGCTGAATATCAACTTTCCACCGGTGACCTTCTACAAGAGTCTCAGTCTTAATTTGGTTTCCCTAGCGATTACCTCCAACAGCTATTTTTTTCTGTGATACCCTGTTCTTACTCTTCTCCATCCTAATTTTCAACTATTTATGTAATGTCTATTTCTCTAATTCGATGGTATGCTACCTAACTCAGGGCAATTTTATTTCCACCTCTGTGTTCTCAGCACTTATTTCAATGCCTGGTGTTTAATAGACACTCATTAAACTTCACCGGAAAATTAAAATAGCAAGTTCATATCAGATCCCTAGCTGGAAACCAAGATATCTATTCTCCATTCTAACCCCATTGTGACTGGCTCCCATAAAAATCTTTGAAAGGAAGTATACTAATGATTTTTGTCATAAATGAACAACGGCTCTAAATTTCACTACCGTGTGCGTACTCATTTAAAAGAATTTCTACCTTGAATTTAAGAACTAACATTGTCATTTATGCCCAAACTGCTGAGACTTGATAAGAAGGAAGGTGGGAACTTGGTGTCCTTAGCGCTAGTCTTCAGTTTCTCTTGTTCACACAGCGTTACAGTACCAGGCCCTGTGGGAGTACAGTGGTCCTAATCCTGGATTGAGCGCAGTGCAGTAATGTTTTAGGGCCCAGGGCATGCTTCTAGGGCAGACAAAACTTAGCACTCCCCTTTATTAGGTCCTTCCTTTAGAAAACAGTATGTCAAATGTTCTAGCTACTGTTTTTACTATTACTATTATGAATCTTTAATACCATCCATGTATACATGCTACTGTGATGAAGAGCAGGGCACACTAAATGTGAATACCATTTGGTACAAAGCCAAATTGCATTGCAAAAACAATAAAAAAATCTATATACTTTCCTTAATAAACACAACTTCACAGAGAAAATTATTTGGGTTTGCTTTCTTTGTGGGGTTACTGTGCTGTGGAGTGTGTTGGGAGAAGGTCAACAGCTATCCTTCTTAACTTTCTCAATTCCACTTTAAATTATCCAATGGTCATTTCATTTAAAATTTCATCTAAAAATTGCATGGTATCACAATATAGCAGTTCTTTACTATAAAATCAACAAAATGCTGTCATTAAATGCCCTTCATATTAGTTTTCAATATGTATGAGAGAATCCACACAAATGTAAATTGTATGAATATTTTATAAATCATATCCCCAGACAAAACCAGAAGTTTTAAATATTATCCCCCTAAACCAGCTAAAGAAAATCACTTCAGTTTTCAAAACATTTCTCATTCCTTGTATCCCTTTTTTTGCAATTATGATAAATGCGACTTGCTTGAAAATTCTTAGTTTGCGAATTCAAGACTTATTAAATATCCTTTTGATACTGACATAGCTTTCCTCATGCAGATTTTAAAAACCATAAAATATATAAAAATTATAAAATATCAATGCTATTAAAATTACTCACGAGTTATTTTTAAAGTCATCAGCAACATGTCACAACTGGACTTTATGTGATAAAGGCTAGGTGATGTTCATTTTTGTAAGGTAGATATGATGAACCTGATTGAATGAGACTAATTTACATATTTCATAATGATAGGTCATCCTGGTAAGTAGAGAAGAACAAAGGCGTCCTCGTCAACACTCGGTTTCCTCAGCTACAGAATGGTGACCACAGTGCCCGACAGAATTCATGTGAGCAGTCTGTGATATGACACGGGGATCATTTAAAATATTGCTTGGTTTACCTCCATACAAGGTGACTGTTAGCTTCACCATCCTGCGTGGGGAGAAGCATACTCTGTGAAGTATCACGTCAAAGGGTAGACAAATGAGGACGAGCCCTAACTCTCTCCCTTCCCCGTGGCCTCTGAAATATAAGGGAGAGTTAAGACTGCGGTCAGGGTGAGAGTCAGGTCAATCAGAAAGACAGAAGGTCAGGAGACTCAAAACCTGCCAGAAGTTTTAGAGGAGGAAACTGGAGGAAAAAAATGGCATATTATAAAAATCTGCCACTGGATCTGATGCTCGTGAAGTGAAAAGACTCCCTTGTTGTACGTTATCTGCGGCTGCTGTTGATTTCAAATCTAGTGACAAGCCAAGATCTTGCTACAGTCAGATGCTGATCTGCAGAGGCAATGGGTCCAACTTCTGGAGGATGCTTCTCTCTCTGGCAGTAATTTACGCAGTGTGAAACCTGTGCAAATGCTCTTTTGGGTCATTATCCTTCTGCACATCATCGATAATGTATTTGGAGCTGGTAACACATTAGCCTTGTTAAATTTATTTGTTTTTCACAAATCATCTTTGAAAATGTCCACACTTTATCAGGACTGCTGCTTAAATCTAACATATTTATCATACAGAATTTTATTTATTAAATTTTATTCGCTGTCAAGAGAGACAGACATGAGTATAATGTTTTAAAAGATTGTCTATTGATGTGAGAAAAAAAAGCTAGTCCCGAGGTGGAAGCTCAGTGGGTTGGAGAAATGTAAACATCCCCTACATTTTATCTTCACATGACAAAATGCATTATGGTCAAAATTGGATCGGCTCTAAATCGCAGCTTTCCAACATTCTAAAACATGCATAATCTAAGCCTTTGCCTTTCCATGGGTTTTATTTATTTATTTTTTCTTAATCCTGGAGCAATCTTTTTATCATAAATGCTACTAGGTCATTGTAAGCCTTCTCTTTCTTACAACACTTTTATACATAGTTATTTCAGATACATTAAAGCCAGTTATAATTACCTTGCCTATGTAAAACAACACCTCCTTATTCAAGGAGGGTGTGATATACGGGCGCAACATATACTGGTGTCAAAAGCAAGCTATTTTCATCAGACAATTATAGTTGTCTTTGACATCAGGCCTACATTTCCCACCAATTAGTACAAACTGCAGGGTGCAATTCCAGAATTCTGCAGAGCTAGCAGCTAGTGGTACGAACTGGCATTTAGGGCATTTAAATACTCCCAAGGCCCAATAAATATTCCGCTTCAGCTTTCGTTGGTTCAGATCGATATTCCATGCTGTCTGCACATTGTTTTTTTCCTCAGCAAGAGAGTACATATGGATTTTATTTTTTTTGTTGGGATATTAATTCTCCTTGTCAATAACATGCTTAATTTTCATTTGAACTTTATGTCTCTCCTGTTTGCCATCGATTGTGCAGCAGGCCAAACTTAGAACCATCGCTGGGGTTGGAGGAGATCGGCAGAGGGCTCTTGTAGAAAAAGAGGTGTCCAGAAATGAAAGCAAGACTGTTGTTTTCTTCTGCACTCTGGGTAGTTGTGTGATTATTGGATATTCTTTAAAACAATCCAATTGCTGACGTAAAAACAACATAAATAAGCGCAACGAGGACTGCCCGACTTTTCAAGAGCTTTTCTTTCTCCCTCGATAGCTACTTAACCCAGCTGCGTGACTACATGAGTCCTGGCTGAGGCGATGGAAAGGATGGGCAGATTTCATCCACTGTTTTTCCTATTGGGCACCTTGAGGTGGGACTTGTCCTTTTATTATCTATGAAAACACTCAGCTGCCAGCTGTTTTCATGGTCATTTAGATAATGTTTGTGCCTCTGCAGTTCTGGCCCCAGTGTTGACTCTCCTAACCTCACAGTGGGCCGGTAAGTCTCTGCCTCCAAGCAGCTTACCAAACACAGTGGACTTGGCTCCAATGATATCACCTGGATGCCCATATTTTCCTTGAACGTCATGATTTCGGGTATTACGTAGTCAGTTACACTGTTGTGGGCAACATAGTGGAAGCACTGGCTGTTCAGTTCAGGAATCTTGAGATTTTCTAAAGAAAGACACAGCGGTAGGCATGACTCCATTTGCCATTCTGAACTGATTTTCCTCCCCAAGCCTCGAGAGTTCAGGGTGATCTAGGATTCTTCTCAGCCCATATGGTGGGACAGTCCTGCCCTCACAGAATACAGAAGGCTGAGGAAGGAGAACTAAATTTAGGGTAAGCATGCCCTACACAGTTAGACCCTGTCTCAAAGAAAAGGCAAACAGACAAAAACAGGAAAAAAAACCCCTCAAAATTATTAATTTTTTTAATTAAAAAACTCTCAAGTAAGTATTTTTAAACAATGGATGGGGAAAAGCACACAAAGGTCTCAACCTTACACAAAGAACTCCTTGCAACTGAGGAATGCTGGGAAAGGAAGAAATAGACTTCCCCAGGGAGGAGCATACCAGTTGGTTATCCAGTGCCAAGTGATAGCCATGAAAACATACATGTAAGCAACATTATATTGAGTGATCAGGTTATAGTTATGCATATACATATATATATATACACACAATATATGTATACATACATACACACACATAAACATACAATAACAATAAATGAAGAGTCCATGAATTTGAGAAAGAGCAAAGTAGGTTTAGAAGGAGGCAGTGGAATTATAATCCCCAAATTATAATTATAATCTCAAAAATGGGAAAGGGTAAACAATAAAAAGTCCAGAGAAAGAGTTTCTGTTAAGGGCAGTGCAGTGGCAGGGCACGAAGCCCACACGGGTAAGAAGAGAAGAAGACCCCAAAGCAAAGAAATGAGTGAGGGTCACACAACTGGCAGTGTTTACTGTGGGAGGAGTTTTCGATCCAGTTCCTTGGTGCGCAGTTTCACTCCACTGCCAACGTTAGGGAGATAGCTGCTTTAAACATGAGTTATCATGTGTGAATAACAGCTTCTCTACATGGAAGGGTTAACTTATGGTTTAGTATTTCTAGCAAGCAGACCTGTCAGTGGCTGCAAAATCTACCCATCCAAGAGGAATGTAAGTCTAAGTGTTGGGGATTCACTCTTACCAGTCCACTTAGGGTCCACAGATACAGACGAGAGAAAGCCATCGTCCAAACTGGTGACATCACAAAGACGAAACATGAGGAACGGTAGCTTGAGAGACTAGGGCTCTGAACTTACTTTAGTTAAGCATACAACAGGCATTCCTGGAGATTGAGGGCAGGCAACATTTTGTCTCAGGAGTCAAAAAAGAAGCAGATGCAACAGCATCTTGTCTTGCAGATGCAAGGCAAACTGCTTCTTGATGTCATTGTTTCCAGCATCTTTAGTTTGCCCAAACACACCTGAGTGACATAGGAGTTTAAGACTGTAAATGTGGAAACTCTATTATACCCATGCCCCCCAAGATATCTTCTAGCCAGGCCCTCTGAATACAGTCTTGTCGAGAGTTTTTCTCAAAGCAAACTGTTGCTCCAACTTTTCCGCACCTTCAGCTCTTCCCCCAGTCTCCCTTCCCTGGAAGTCTCGCATGGAATCTCATCAGTACGACAGCCTCCTTCCGAGTGGCACTGAGTGTATCTTGCCAATGGCGCATGGAGGATGTAAGCTCGTAACACCCATTAGCATTAATGGGAGTTATCCGCTTAAATCCCCTTCCATCGATTAGAGAATAGGCCCCTTTTGATTTTAGAAATCTTTCCTGTGAGGATTTCCCTTGTGTCTAGTATGGGCATATAAATGGCCATTTTATTGTATTAAATATGTATCACATCCATCATGTTTAATGCTGTGCTGTGACGAAGGCTTCTCAGTTCTGGGATCAGTTCGGAAAATATTTAAACTTGGCAAGCTAAACAAACCTCAGTGGAGCAGGCCTAAGGGCCTCATTCAGGGGAACATTAGCTACCATTTAGGCTTGATTTTTTTAAAAAAAAATAGAAGAATGCACACACACACAAGTGAAATGATGTAGGGGGAAAGTGTGGACAACATTGTTTTTGACTAAATTACAGGCTTTTAATATTCAGTGACTTAGCCATCACTCAGCTGAGAAAAATCTGTGTGTAAACCAGGAGACAGGGAAGTATTGCTGCTTGAAATTCACCGGAAGCTGCTGTTGCCTGTTCATAGCCACCCAAGAACAACCACAAAAGGTCAGCTTGGGTTCTGACCTAAGGTGACCATGTGGACTGAAATCTGCCCAATTGTCCCTCTCTTAGCGTGGCATTCCAGGGAGATGCAGGGTGAAAACCACATTGCTCCCCCTTGATGTCATGAGCAGCAGCTGGGGAGTGATGGTTTCTAGAACTCCCAAGGCAGAGGCAGGCCATGCATGTCTACAGTTGCAGGCTGCAGGTACAGCGGATGGCCAAACATTCTGCCAGCAATCCGCATGCCCCCTAACTCCCAGCTGTATGACACTAGCTCTCTTTTCCTGCGTCTTCTTGCTAACACAGTAAGTGGGCTTGCAACCTGACCATGGCATCTGCTTCACGCACACCCTGAACGGAAATATCTGGCCTTAGCCAGCTACGTAAGCTCTCTAACCCTCAACTTCACTGTCTGTAAAATGGGAAGCAAGCATACTTGCTGCAGTAGTCTGTTCAGGATAAAACGAGACTGCAACCACAAAGCCCTCACTCAGCCTCCAGTGAAGAGAAGTAGGTGTTCATTTAGTCATTGGTAGATATTTCCAAGCTCCCATGAGACTTTTACAAGGAAGGTTTGGGGACATGTTTGAAAGTGTGTCCTGAACTGAGGTTGTCGACATGATGGGTGGTAATTTTTGACCCTTCTGCTGCAGAAATGGACCAGTCAGGACAGTGTCACTCCATGCAAAGTATCCCTGGGGTAACAAGGAAGATACCTATTCCCCAGCTTTGTCATCAAGAGTCACATTTTACACCATGCAATGAGATCTAGAGATACCACTTTCATTGGCTGTAACTCCAACCACTGACCCCACTTAGGGGGTAAGCATGTCACACAGTACAGCGGCTGCACCCATTTAGAACTGTGGATCATGGAAAAGCAACCTTGATTTGGCTAGAACCAGAAAGAGCCCATGAGTACAGACACATGGAATTATCTGTAGCTTCCTTTCTTGGGGAGACATCAGGTAGCCCCCAACTCCTGCTGAATGCATTTACAGATCACACATCTGATGACAAACTGCAATTTGGCTGGATTCACTGCAGTGGTTCATGGAGATTACGTACAGACACATAATGCTTCTCAAGGACAACCGAGGGTGTTGTTTCTATACACGCTCTAGGTGAACCTGGTTCCCTGGTGTCTGTAAGAGAATGTTGGCTGATTCCTTGTGGCCCCTCAGGATTCTGTAGTACCTCTTTCAGAATTAATTGACTCTATTTTTAATCAGCTGGCCAGAAAGGTATCTTCCTTGTTCTGTTTTTTAAGAGGAGAAACACATTCAATTCACACTTAAACATAGCTCACAGTTCTAGAATCATCATGTACTTAAAAAAAAAAAAACCCAAAATTTTCACTGGCCTTTTTCAATGAAGGGGCATTAGGAGGACACTCGTGGTCTTATTTGTCAAGATGAACGCAGGGGGATTATTAAAGATCTGGTTTCCCGTATGTATACATGTGAGTGTGCAAAGACGGGGGCTGCGGGTGGAGGAGAGAGGCAGGGTTTAGGAAGACAAAGGCCTACGGCAATCTCCATTAGGGCTTACAATGGTTCTGCGGCAAGCATGCAGAACTAACTGGGTTTAGATTAAGGCGGTCTAATTAGTGTCATGTCAAACTGGCAGTGATCATAAGACAAGAGAGAGGTCACTCTTGTCATCTTCTTGGTCTTCTGCCCTTAAATATAGAGCCGCCTAAAGTACAATCTCCTTCTTGTTAATGGAAGCCGAATATGTATAATCTGCACATGAAATGAAGAGAAAACGTGTAAGGAGATTTCTCTTTCCCATTTCCTCGTCAGGAGCTGTGAATTTTAGTGCGAATTAAAGTAAGGGTAATTCTGTAGTCATCCCCTGACCTGTCAGGGCGGCTGTCACCCTCACGTCTCTCAACGCCCGTCTTTAGCTTCTTCTTGCTGAGTGCAGCCTTTGCCGACTGACAGAAAAATACCGACCATGACAAGAAGAAAGAACATAATGTCCTTTTCACCATCCCTACGCAAAATTGCTCAATCTTTCCTGGCATATTATTATACATTGTTTCTTCGGAAAAGCACTCGCTTGCTTTTCTATATGAGAAGTACAAAACTTTCAGGAGACAAGAAACTGTTCTTTAGAAAAGATTAAAGCCTGTAATTATTTTAAATTGTCTATTAATATGCAATATGTTGCCCTTTAATATGAATAAGGTGTAGTGAGGCGCTTGATTCATTAACAGGGTGCCCACTCGCGCCTCCTCTGCAGCTAAGGATCTGTCGCTTCTTTTATTATGGATTAAAAGGCTCCATGGTGGGATCAGCTGCAGTGTTTTGAGAAGGCTGTCCCAAGCCTGGAAAAAAAATTTCTAAAAATCTGTGGGAGACAAGGTGGAAAACCACCCCACCGTTAATAAGTTAGCTTAGTAAAAAGGATCAGAAGTAGTAATCCAAGATATTCATTCCCTCTTCTCTTTTTGGAAAAAGATAGGATCTTTTCCTAATCTGTGAAAAGCGTAAGAAAATATCATTTATACTGAGGAAGAAAATTCAAGGGTCAGGGAGGCATGTGGACCGGCAAGAGAATGAGTAAATCCGCAGAGCCCACTAAACAGACTCAGTGAGGGTCAGCGTGCATTCTCCGGCCCCACTAAAGGCAGCGTCTCCCCTGGCCACCTGTATCTCCTGCACCTCAAACTGCCAGAATCAGAACTGACTCTACTTAGGTGCAGGGGAAGTGGGTGTCAGCGGAGGCTTCCATTGTTGCTGTCAATTCCTTTTTCTTTGATGAGCCACGGACTCTCAATAATTTTGGACAATTGCTTTAGGTCCTAGTAGGCTCTTGTTTGGAGAACAATATGGAGATTAAGTACTCCGTATAAATAATTAACCAATAGACACAGGAAACACTGAGAAACCCTGGTGTTTATTTCAAGAGGCACAGTCTTTGAGGTCCATAAATACACTTTGCACTGGCTGCTCATTTTCCTAATCCACCACATTTTTGGATTATTACATCTATTATTTTTATTTTTTTTTTGTAACCAAGGGAACTTTGTGTTATTTCATTGCATGACACTTCTTTGAAAAATCTTTCTTGTCTAGATATGGACCTTAATGCATTATGCAAAACCCAGGGATTTCGATTTTTGACATTGCGTACACTCACAGTATATTCTAAGGGGAGACATTATATGCTAACTTCTTGTGAAATCCTGTAGCAGCTGTTTGGTTAATATAATATGTTGAAAAATATTTATGTAGTTTGTTTTCTTTTCTGTCAACTCCGGTATCTTATGAAATTTTTTTTCAAATGGCCAGTAGCTAAAGTAGTGACTTTAGTTTGACTTAATATTATGCCACATTGACAGATGAAAACCCCTTCTAAAAATGTCATTTGAGTGCTCGACTAATTTGCATTTAGCTCAAAAGCTTTTAGTGCTTTGCACATTCACATTATAAACATTTGGGTGAACATTAATACCCCAGCTAAACAAAAATGCTATTCACTCCAGCCATTTCTTCCACTACATAAAAACTATAAACGATTCTCCTACCAAAAAAAAAATGAATGCAACCCGAAAATCAATTATAGTAACTATTTAGAAATGTAAAGGAAAGGCAGTAAAAAAAGTGACAAAAAAATCTTTAATTGTAGGGAAAATGTGCATCTTTTTTCCCCCAACATGTGAATAAAATGCATTTCCTTCTTTAACAATCGCAGTTACAATAGATCCATGCATCTCACAGGAAAAAAATTGACAATTTGATTATGACTTGTACTTTTTGCCGGGGCCATGAAAGTGGTTTATGTTTGAAATGTATCAGCTGGAAAGTACTTATTACTCGAAAACGCTCTGCTATTTCATGTTCTGCAAAGTGAGCTGTTAACAGATACAATTTGAGCCGAACAACCAGCAGAGGCCTTTTGATATGCAGAAGAGCTGACCCGCGTGCTGAGCCTTTAATTGGGTTTTTAATTTTCCAGGCCATCTGACAATATCAAACATGATCCCAGTGCTTGAAATGTTGATTGGAGGCTAAGAAGGCTGTACTACAACATGGCATTATGGACAGAAAGAGGGAAGGACGCAGGTAGAGGGGAGACACCGAGAGCCAAATCACCTGCCCTGGGATTCCTGCTGGTTTCAGAGAATATTTTCTAGCAGTTTGGCATTTCATTTTAAATGATGAACATATTATTATTTTGTATTTGTGGGGAAGATGGTTTGAAATTATTTCTGAATCATGTCTTCAACTACTTAGCTAAATGGATAAGTGGGGAGGATTTGGCAAAAAAAAAAAAAGCGTTTTGCAATTTAACATGTTAGCTTAGGTAAGCCCACCTAAAGCAAGACAGAGGTTGCTGAGGAAATATTTAATTAACTGGCTGTCATTTGACTCTTTTCTTTGAAGAGCTCCAGAATCATTCTTCTTTCTTAATTATGAAATTCTCATTTTTTACAAAACATGATACTTTTCTGATGGTCACCTTACTCAATGTCAAGGTGTTCCCTAAATGCTAGGAGACAGAGAATCTTAAGATTTACTCTGGCCTTTCACGGCTTGTTCAGTAAACACGTCTTCTGTATTTACTCACTGTAAGGATAAAGCAAAGAACAAGATCTGATTTCTTGTTTTATTAGAAGTTGCTAGCAGAGTGATCCAGGACTGGGGGTTGAAGAAATCTATAAATCACCTTAATAAAAGCTGGGGGAATTATTAGCAAGAACAAATGTAAAACGTTTGACAGTTACATTTCCAAAAGAAAACACAATAATCTCATTAAAGAAATTACTGACAGCAGCTCACAGATGTTAATGGTTGAAGTAACAAAGCCTACAAGATATCAGAGAGCAGATTATCTTTTTCCTCTTTGAGAATTTCACCATTGATCTAACGTTTTGAGCATCTCAAAATAACAGCTTCAGTTTCCACTCCACCATCTTTCATCAGCCACCGTAGGCGATTTCTAATAAAAAATGTATACAATGGTGACTAAAATTTAGACGCAAAGGACTGTTAGACCCCACTAAAGGAAGGGTTTCTATGAAAATGACCACGAATTCCGCAGCACAGCCATCACATGGAAGACCTTCCTGCAGCAGAAATACTTATGTTCTGAGACATACATGGTTGAAATATGCGTATTTATGTAAAACTTTTAGTCTTGATGACAGTGGAGAAAATTATTTAGGCATAGATGATAAATTCATAGTTTCAAGAATTAGAATTCTGCTTTTCATTTATTATGCTCACCTCCTCCTATTCTTTTTTACAAGGGTGAAGTAAATTATCCACTTAAATGATGGTGAAGGCCAGTCCGATCAACGAGAAAGAGGATTGCTTTAAAAGAAAAAGCAGAATTATGAAATGTCACCTCTACTGCTTCCCTGATGCTCCTACATGTTAAGGGAGCAGATAAAGTACTTCCCATTAGCACTGTCTGGTGCACTTGAAGATCTCCAAGCAATTCGCCCAATCGTGCAGCGTAACCTGGGTATTATGTTTCCGTGACTATTGCGCATTTGGATCAAAATTAAGAAAGACGGTTTGTACACTTAATTCTTTAATCTTTCACCTGAGCCTCTTAACTGTTCCAGGGTTCTGAATGCAGCACACTTCTCTAAGATGTAGTAAATATTCAATTATGTCTGTTTTGTCCTTGAGAGAATGAAAGCACTTAGAGACTAGCAATCAGACTGGTGTTTTCAAATGTGTTAATGCAGCTAAGCAATCTTAAACCCTGGGCTGAGACTCACGGGGCACGCTGCCTGACAAAGACCTCAGCAGGGAGATGCGCGGAACTCTAGATCCCCACAGTGTGGGAATGCAGAGCGGCCTCTGAGCATCACTCTGCATTTCAGCACATCCCACTGATGTGGGATGCTTTGAGGTTTACTGTGTTTTCCTAATGGAGGAGAGCATGCAGGGAATCGGGGTACATTACATCTCACGCCTTAATTTTATCCCGGTTTAACATAGTGTGCATACAAGAGGAGAGGTATCTAACGTAATGGACGCTCCTTTCAGTTTTGGCCAGAGTTATTCATTTGTAGTGGAAATTTTTACTTGCAAGCCTATACAATTCATAAACCAAAATCTTTCATGATTTTTGAAAACTATCTGGATTTAAAATTTTCTAATTTTAATTTGTGGTTTAAATATCTAAATCTTTCAATCATTTCATCTTTGGGATATAAGTTTTTGGTAGAAAAAAGGGAAGCCAAATCATTTTCTAATGTGCTAGGGTTAAAAGCTTCCTCTAGGCCTATGAGTAGGCTACCTATTTGTGAAAAAGTTCTTGGAAACATTTTTTCATATGTCTTGTTCCTAATTTAAAAAGATTTTTAATGGACCAAAGACATTTTTTTTTTTAGTAGGGAACAGAAGAGAATTTGTCTACATAGTTAGTTGTTGCTGATGTGGTGAGCAGGTCAGGGTTTCTAATATGTCCCAGGAATCTGAGTCAGAGGGGCTCTCTCATGAGGTATGACAAAAATCATTTACATAAAAACAGAAACAACCTCAAATGCTAGTCTTCGAATTCCAAGAAAATTAGACTTATTTAAAAAAAAAAAAAGCACCTCAGAACCGTAACTCCTCCTGCCCGTGGGAACTGGTAAACAGAACCATAGGGAATTGTCCATTTTTCCTGGAGTCAGTGAGAAGAACCCAAGGGAGAATTTGTGGCAAAAGCTCACTTTTGCTCACTCAGGGAAGACGCAGCATTGGACGAGCATCACCCATGGGCTTTTACGTGACCTCATTTCGTGTGAAAGACTTTCACTTTTACAGAAAAAAAAATAACAGAGAAAGTACCATGGAGATTTCCCACACATTCGGAGCCCAGCTTCCCCGTCGAATTAGCTACCATCATCCATTAGCGTTACCTTTGATAGAATCACGAAACCAAGATGGTACTGTCAACTGAAGTTTCTATTTTATCCCTTTTTCTTTCTTTAACCCAATGTCTGTTTTCTGCTCAAGAAGCACATCCATGATACCACATTACTTTCAGTTGTCATTTTTCCCGAGGCTTCTCTTGGCTGTGACAGTTTCTCGGCCGCTCCTTGTCATTGATGACCTTGACAGTTTGGAGAAACACAGCGGTCAGGTATCTTGTATCTTGCCCCTTCACTGGAACTTTCCTGATGTTTTTCTCATTAGTCTTGGACACTTCACTTGATTTTAATCACAGTCCTATTAGGTTGATATTTTTGCAGACAAAGAAGCGGCAGTGAAGAGAGTTGATGTAAATTAACGAAAGCTACTCAGGCAGTAAGGATCTGCCCAGCCCCTGTGAGCGCAGGTTCAGCTACTCTACACTGTCTGGAAACCACTGTGTGCCTGTACTTGAGGAGCACCCTGTGTTAGGTTATTTACTTTATTTTTATGAGGCTTAATTTGTTTTCCCACATGAATGAGGTCTAATTGCCTATTTCACCAAAGGGGGGAAAAAGGAAGAAGCAGATAAAATCGCACAGGACTAAAGAAATCAGTTGGGAGATTTATATAAAGAAAGACAGCCAGGCTTGTGGGCTCTCTGGATGCCAAGCTAGGGAGCATCCTTCCTGATACTCTGCAATGTTTATCTCAGGGTCAGGTTCAAAACAGCGACACTAACCATTTCTCCCTCACCTGTACCCGAGACAAAGCCCCAGGCAAATCTTTAATCTTCTATTTCAGGAAGCAGGCTGCTCCTTTAGGTGTTCAAGTTGATGTAGGTATACTCGGTGGTCAGACAGAAAACCCTTGGGAAGTTAGTTCAGAGCAATCTGGATACCTGTTGGGAAAAAGGCTTGCTTCCTGTTGTCTGCCACCTTTATCATCTCTCACCTCCACCCCCTTTTCCCCAATGACAATATGTGGAGATAGGAAAACAAACTTGCCTCCACCACCACCAGGCCTCTTTGGGTGTGATTTAGGGTGTAGTTTAGTGGCAAGACTTAATCACCAAGGACTATCTGTACTTGACCATGGAAGGATAGTACATACTTAACTATGGAAGGCCAATTGCACTTAACCATAGAAAGACTGTCCAGATTTCCATAAAAAAAAAAAACAGAGTAGTATAAAGGGCTTAGCTTGGGATATTTTCAAGGTGACAGCCTCCACTCTGAAAAATTCAGCCTCTGAGAATGTGGTCCTGATACCAATGTCTCTGGATAGAGGACCACTCATCTGTATCTGGCAGTAAATGATCCAAATACTAAACTTCGCAAAAAAACAAAACAAAACAAAACTGATGAACATTTAATAAATTGAGGATATACCAGTTTCAATGTATCTGAAGAAGACTAACAGAAAAGTGCATGCTGTTAAGAAAAATGTGTCCTACAAGGGATGGACAAGCTTCCAATGTAATAAAAACAATATTCCAGGCAGCTACAATATGTTAACAATGTGCTTCAGAGAGGGGGGTGCGAGAGCTGGGCAGCAAAGCCGGTCCTGGTGTCTTGCTTCAAATTACAAGAAAAACAATGCAACCCTTATGAGTTTGGTTTTCTCTTTTTAAAAATGTCAGTTTATCTTATATTTAAACATAAAATACAGGAAGATGTTACTTGCAGGAACATTCCAGTGTGCTAATGTTTAAGCAACATTATTCTAAAGATCCAACAGTTACATCTCCAACTTCAGTCCAATTGGGTGATTATGTAATTAACCAGCCTTTCTGATAAACAATACATCTCATACACATGGACACTTTGGTGGTTTGAAAGAAAATGACCCCTAAAATGATGGAGGAGGGTCATCTTTCTATATGTTGTTTCATTGGTAAAGTAATAAAGAAACTGCTTGGCCTCTGATAGGACAGAAAATTAGGTAGGCGGAGTAGACAGAACAGAATGCTGGGAGAAAGAAGCGGAGTCAGGGAGTCGCCATGATTCTCCCACTCCAGACAGATGCAGGTTAAGATATTTCCTGGTAAGCCAGCTCATGGTGCTACACAGAATATTAGAAATGGGTTAGATCAATATGTAAGAGCTAGCCAATAAGAGGCTGGAACCAATGGGCCAAGCAGTGTTTAAAAGAATACAGTTTCCGTGTAATTATTTTGGGTGTAAAGCTAGCTGTGCAGGCAGCCGGGTGCCAGAAACATAGCCCGCTGCTCATATTACAACACTAAAAGGAGTGGCACTAAAGGGAGGCGTGGCTTTGTTGGAGTAGGTGTGATCTTGTTGGAGGACGTGCATCACTGTGAAGGTGGGTTCTGAGGTCTTATATATGCTCAAGATACTGCCCAGTGTCTCAGACCACTTCCTGTTGCCTGGGAGCCAAGATGTAAGAACTCTCAGCTACCTCTTCAGCATCATGCCTGCCTTGCTTCCCACCACGGCGATAAGGAACTAACCCTCTGAACTGTAAGTGAGCCACCCCCATTAAATGTTTTCTGTTATAAGAGTTGCTGTGGTCACGGTGTCTCTTCACAGCAATAGACACCCTAACTAAGACAGACACCAACTACTGAAGCACCACAAGGCACCCTAAGATATAATGAATTAAAACAATAGTTAGTCTACCCACAACCAATTTGAGTTGAGAGGTTGCCACAGCTGCATCTCGTCTACTGTTAAAGAACTGGTTGTTAAGATCAACTCAGGCCTATTCATTTGTATGTTGACCCAGAGGCTCAAATATTCGTAAGGTTAAAAAAAACCTTGTGCTCATTGGACATCCTTTACCCTCTGTATTTGTCCTTTGCACATGGTCTTCTGCATGGAGACCCAGAGGTGAGGGAGTTGCATGTGCTGAGAGCCAGACGTAGACATATCTTGTCTTACCTGTATTTAGAAGTCACCTGGTGTTAACACTTACCACCACATTCCATTGTTAATAGGGAATAACTGAGGCCAGAGCTCCTTCAAGGAGGAAAGGATTAGAATCTGCTTTGTTATTTGAAGAGTCAAAATATTTGAAACCACCGTGGTCAGTCAGTAGCAGAACTTTCTATATGCTATCGTGCTGTTTGAACATAAAGTTTCTTTTGACCCGTTAATTATATGTAATCAAGCACTTATAATAGATACAAAAGGTAGGAAATATTTAATGTTAAAGTCTAATTAAAACAAATGCTACATTCTTATGGTTATTTCTGGAGAAGTTAAAAGTTTCTGAAGAATAATAACAACACTTATAGACTGCATATATAAAACACTTCTTGTCAGACCGTCACTCACATATCCTATATATATTATGCCATTCAGTTCTCTTAACAAATCTATAATCTGCTTCATAGGACACTGTGTGTCATTATCCCTGGGCAAACATGTACAAATTACCACTCACCCAAGATAGGGAACTGAGTAGGGACCAAAGTTCAGAAAGCACCATAGTTTCATTGGAGTTATTTCTGGTTACAGGAACAGAAATGATTCAGAGACAGTTATAACAAAGGCCAGGCCAGCGTGGGTGACAGCACACCAAAGCTGGAAACTTGAAGCTTGCTTTACAATGTGCAGAAAGCTCAGCAGGTTGGGGAGTGTCTATTCCAGGCAGCTCAGCAAGCCTGCTGAATTTGGTCAGTTTCAGGAACTTCCTGAAGCTGTCTTGAGTTGTTTACTTCTTGTCTTAGCCAGCTTTTCTGCAATGTGGAGTGTGCCATCTCCCTTCAGAACATCCTGCTCTTTCACCTCCTTGTAAACATCCTGTCAAAATATCCTTTAGTTTCCTCATTTTTTTGTGTTCTAGGTCTTTAAGGCATTTCCATTCTGAACGACTTTTAAAGATTTTAAGAAGAAACTGCTACACAACATGGGGCTTGAAAGTAAAGGAATTTTTCTAATAGCAGAACTTCTTCCGTTAGTCAGATTTTACGTTAGAGACCAAGTTGTTAATGGCCCTGCTAACCATAGGGTGCCATCACGGTTGCTAACACAGGCTAGATGGTGAACTTATACATGCTATGTAAAAGACACTTCCTCCCAAAGTGTTTTCTTTCTCAAATGTGTTAATATTTTGTGGCTGGAGAGATGTCTCAGTGGTTAAGAGGATGTGTTGCTTTTGCAGAAAACCCATGTTCAATTCTCAGCACCCACATGGTGGCTTAGAGTTATCTGAAACTCCAGTTCCAGGAGATCAGAAGACAGACTCTCTGTCTCTAAAGGAACTGCATGCACATGGTGCACTTACATACTGTAGCCCAAACAATCATTCACGTAACAGGAAAGCAAATACATCTTCTAAAAAATTGTTTATCTTTTGACTGTGAATTAATATTATTTGCAAATTTAGGATCTTAGCACAAATTTAACCATGGGAAGTTTATATTTTACTTTGACTATTTGCCTTAAAATATACGAAAATATTGTTGGAGAACTCTCTAAAAGGCCCATAATTGGTAATTTATGGCCCCATGTCTTGTCATAGTGAAAAAGCAAAATGCTTTGCTGTTATACAGAGACAACTCCAGTGTATGATGATGCTATGACACTTATGTCTTCTGTGCATCATTTGCATTTTGTATATGAATACTTGGTGTTCTGTGGGGACACAGAAAATCTGTTGTTTTTTTTAAAAACTAAGTAAAACTCGGTTAGCAGTGACTATATGCTGCCTTGAATCTATTCTTTTGTCTACTTTGTTGGTTACATTTTGTAAACATGCTTCAGTCATCTCTCATCTAATTTCCACATATCTATATCTGGTCTGATGAAAGTAGATGTGATGTAGGCACCAAAGAGAGAAAAGCTTCCAGGAAATGCACTCCTCCTCCCGACTCCCACCCCCTCAGCGTATTAATCAGGCTGATAAAAATATGCATCTCTGGTCAGCAACCTTAGTCTCTGTCAATGGGAGGGAAGGGGTCATTGAGGTTCCAGAGATTCCCACTGTGCGATAGGGGCAGCCATATCACTCTGCTCAGCTGCTCAATTAGGTCACAGGATAGCCTAGGGAATGGAGAAATAAGGTAATGTGGCAGTCACGTAATCAGTCTGAGAAAGGATCAACTCAGGTTAGCGGGCAGAAGAAGCACCGAGAGACAAGGTAGGAAGGAAGTTGGGTTTTAGAAGTGAAAGGTATTTGTATAACCCAACATGTAAGAACACCCATCTTCTTTCCATACAGGCCTGTGGAGTCTTGAAATTGTAGTTTGTTATGGACCCTGTAGAAACCAGGCAATGACTGAGTTGTGTAGATTCTTGACTTCCTGTTTCTCCCTGTACTGTAACTACAGAATCAGTAATGATGGTGTGCAGTGTGTTTATTCAGTAAACTCTACAGAGTACTTAAGATGTGGAACCTTCTGGGATGTGAGGATGACAGCAGGTGAGCTTGGGGCCTCTTCGGAGTCAAAGCGGTCATGAATGCCAGTCTAACACAGTTAACATGGAAGATAGACACATAGTCATGGGCAGCCTAGCTACACACTGGGGCAGCTGGAGATGGGCTCTCGAGATGAACTGGAGTCACAGGAGAGAGTATGTGTTGCTGAGAAAGATTCCATGAGAGAGGGGGATCAGTCTGTGGAGAGGCTCAGAGGTCATTTGGAGTTTCTGAAACCTCAGATGTGGGACATGGAAGAAGAGTTTGAAGGGGTGTCTAAGCTGAAAATGTATTCAAATGTTAGGCATGGACACCCTTCCTTTATGTGATAGCTCTCGCTGGTCATAATAGCTCACGAGAAACACAATAGAAATCCAAAATGCATCTTTTCATGCTTCTCGCCTGAAAAAATAAGAGGCTAGTTATTTAGGATTTCATCTCCATGGCCAGTTCCTACTTCATTTCTCCTGCTCCAAACCCTCGCAATAATCTCCGTACAGTCTGCTCTCACTTCAATACTCCTCTCTCATAAGCACATGAAAGAAATGAAAAGGTTCAAAGGCAAAACAGAAAAAAAAGGAAAATACATAAACACATTAGCATCCATCTCCAAAAGCTTCTCAGTTTCAAAGATAAAGTAGAAACTTTCTCAGAAGTGACACTGACATCTCATGCCCTGGTTTCTACCTAACTGTATTTCCCATCCCTTTAGATGCCATGCTTTTGCTTCACTGGAATAACTGCCATGTCCTTTGTTTGGTAGGGTCCCTCTACCTAAGCTATTCTTTCTTCCCCTTTTATTGAAAATAGATTTTTTTTACCCAATATATCCTGTTTATGGTTTGTCATCTTCTATTCCTTCCAGTTCCTCCCTTCCTCCCCTCCCTTCAGGATCCACTCCCTTTTTTCTTTCCTTAGAAAGCAATCTAAGGGAATATAATATGATATGATATGATATAATACAATACAATATACAATATAATACAATACAATATAATAATGTGATAAAACAAAAGCTCTGTGCAGACTGCACCAGTCTCTGTGCCTTCATGAGCTAAAACACGCTGAGTTAAAGGACCTTGTTTTCTCGGTGTCCTCCCTCTCCTCTGTTTCTTACACGATTTCTGCCTCCTTTTCCACAGGGTTCCCTGAGCCCTGAAGGGAGGGATTTGATGGAGACATTCCATCAAGGAGTGAGAACTCCAAGGTCTCTCATTCTTTGAATAATGTCTGGCTGTGGTCTCTGTATTTGTTCTCATTTACTGTAGGAGGACGCTTCTCTGATGATGGCTGAGCAAGACACTGATCTATGAGAATAGCAAAATGTCATAAGGTGTCATGTTATTGCTACCTTTTAAAAAACAAGCAAAACCAAAACCTAGGGTATTGGATTTTATCGCAGGTCCTGGCCTATCTGGTCTCCATCTCAGGTTCTTTGCTACAGAAGCGGTGCCAGGTATGGGTTCCATTACGGAAGTCGCCTTTACCTCTACTGGTAATCGTCTCCTTATCTAGTTTGCAAGGCTTCAGAAAAGGCTATATTTCTAAGCATGAGAAATAATAAACACTTCCAGATTGTGAATTATTTTAAAACATTTTTATGTTTTATGGGGCTAGGTTTTGAATCCACGGCCGAGTGCATACTAAGGTGATTCACCACTGACCTTTATTTCCAGTGCCCCAGTTTCTAAAGTCTTCTTGCCCAACATATAAACAAAATATTTCTTTTTTTAATTGAAATATATTTTTCATGCAATATCTTGTGATTACATCCCCCTGACTCCACTCTTTCCGAGACTTGCCTTCTTAACCACCCGGGCCATGGTGTGACTTTCTCTCTTTCTAGGCACAAATAAAAACAAAAAAAATGAAACCACACACACGCTTGCGCGCACACACACACACACACACACACACACACACACACACTAACAATAAGACAAAATAAAAAACTAAACAAAACAGCATGAGTTAAAAAAAAGTACAAAAATCTACAAAACTACCATTGAGCTTGTTCTGCGTTGGCCAACCACTACTGGGCATAAGGCCTACCCTGAAGTATACAAACAAAAGATTTCTAACAAATCCCGGTTCCCCTATTGGCAGACACGAGATTTTACGAAAAAACAAACTTTTCTATGCTATAGTTTTCCATCCATAGAAAATGGGTAAAAATGGTCCTAATACACTCTGTGGGTTATTGCATAATTTAAATGGTTAAAGGGAAGAGAAAACCTTTCTAAAATCTTTACATGCACATCACATGAACCGTCTGTCAAGCAGAGTTTTCAGAAGCAAAATGAGCTGGGTAATGGTGGCACATGACTGTGTTCCAAGCAGCAGGGTCATGAGTTCAAGGCCAGAATCAGCTGCCTGGTGAGTTTTCGTTTCAGAAAACAGAAAGCAAGCGAACAAATGCAATGAGAAGTTAAAAGTCCGCAAAGTCCAAGTTCTCATATAAACTGTATATCCAGTGTATGATTTTGCACAATTCCCCAAATGTTGTGAGCATATCCGTGGCCCTGGAGGTTATGTTAATAATCTGCCCATCACAGCTTTGCAATGCGATTTAATGAGAGGGTCCAAGTGAACACAGCAAGAAAAGCATACTTCTCTCTAGCCGTGCAGATCGGAGCCATCATCGTGTGTTGGCTATCACAATGAACAGTCTTCAATCTGCTAGGATTATCTGTGTCCATGTCTTGCAACACATATGAAAATATAAGACATTTCATGATCCTACTCTGCTTTAGTCACACTTATTCTCTGGCAGAATAAAGAAGCAAAGTCCATAATATTCAAGTGTTTGTTTTCAGAGCTGTTCTGCCCTTTTCTGTGAGCTAGAGGCCCACAAGGCAAGGCTGTGTTCTTTAGTTACTGCGCGTCTTCTGTGCGTGGGCATTGCTATCTGCATGGTGCGGTGGGGAGAAGACAAACTTTCCTGTTATATTTACTTTGAGCTTACGCATCTCAGCCATTAAGGGAAATTTCCTTTGCCATTGCCCATCTGTATTAGTAAAGTACTTGCTCAGATTTTTGTAATCACAATTTTCTGCATTGCTGTGGTTGCAACCCCCAAAGTTCCCTCTGTGGTATCCAACTCTGCAATGTACCAGTTTTCACTTTTACATTATAACTTAGAAGAAAAATTTAATTTACACATGCATCTGGTGGTTTTTTGACTGATATTTTGCTCTTGCTATGCAGATATTGTTGGGAATTCCATACTATAAAACCGAACAGTGCAGAATGAAAACCAATTGTTAAACTTTTTTTTAATAAGGTGATTTTTCTGAAGTTTTTTAAAATATTTATTTATTATGTATACAATACTCTGCACCAGACCTCATTACAGATGGTTGTGAGCCACCATGTGGTTGCCGGGAATTGAACTCATGACTTTTGGAAGAGCAGGCAATGCTCTTAACCACTGAGCCATCTCTCCAGCCCCCCAATTGTTAAACTTGAACTGAAATGCAGACAGCTCCCTTTTCTACTGAATATTTTAGAAGCTTTTCTTCTCACTTTTTTCTTCTCAACACTTTTTCCTTTACTTTTGCACATACTTTGTGAGTAATTATCATTTAAATGTCTGAGCTTCTTGATTGCTTAATTAGAGATATTGGACAGTTGGTTTTACTTTTCTCCCATTAAATATAGACCTTTTTGTTCCTAAACCTACAAGTTAAATGACCGTTCTGTCACGGGCATCTCATTTGAACATCCTCTTTTAAAAAGGAAGATAAGAAATATATCAGTCCCAAGGATAATGGATATGTGATAGTTGTGCAAAACTGGCATAATTATGTCTGGAAGTTGTAGGACATCTATTGGTGACTCATGTTGTCAAGATCATGGCAAACATTATGGTATAGTCATTTTTTTTAGTTAGGTTTTTTATTGCTGCAATGGAACACCATGATCAAAAATCAAGTTGGGGAGGAAAGGGTTTATTGGACTTAAACTTCAACGTTGCGATTCATCACTGAATGAAGTCAGAACAGAAACTCAAACAGGGCAGGATCCCAGAGGCAGAAGCTGATGCAGAGGTCATGGAAGGGAGCTACTTACTGGCTTGCTTACAGTTTCATAGGTTCAGTTCATTATCATCAAGGTGGGGAACATGGTGGCATTCAGGCAGGCATGGTGCTGGAGCTGAGAGTCCCACATCTTTCAGGCAACAGAAATTCTACTGAGACCCTAGGCAGTATCTTGAGCATAGAAAAACCTCAAAGTCCATCCCCATAGTGATACACTTTCTCCAGCAAGGCCATACGCACTCCAACAAAGCCACATTTCCTAATAGTGCCATTCCCTATTTCATATGGAGGCCATTTCATACGGGGGCCATTTACAATCAAACTACCACAGTCGTTTTGCTTCTCATGCCCCAGCAGATGTGAGGTACCCAGGATATCAGCTTCTATATGTTAATTAACATTTGGTGATATTTTTAACAAAGAAAATTAATGAGTTTTTAATATGGCTATCTGCAAAATACTAAATGAAGGCTCCTACTGACTCTAGCCATTAGTAGCAAGATAAATGCTGAAATTCTTAGTGTACATTACAAATGTGACAAAAATCGAGGCAGGAGGTATAGAGCGAGAAATCAATATTGGTTGAGCATTGTGGTGGTTGAATAAAAATGGCTTCCATAGTTTCATAGGGAGTGGCATTATTAGGAGGTTTAGCCTTGCTGAAGTATCTGTGGCTTTGTTGGAGGAGGTGTGTCACGAGGGGGTGCACTTGGAGATTTCATAAGCTTTAGTCAGGCCTAGTGGCTCACAGTCACTTCCTGCTGCCTGCAGATCAAGATGTAGAACTCTCAGCTCCATCTCCAGCACCTGTCTGCCTGCATGCCACCATGCTTCCTGCCATAATGATAACAAATAAACCTCTGAACTGTAAGCCAGTCCCAATTAAATGCTTTCTTGTATAAGAGCTGCTGTGGTCATATTCTCTTCACAGCAACAGAACCCTTAACTAAGACAAAGGTTGTTATCAGCAATGGGGTATTGCTGTGATAGGCCTGAAAATGCCTTTGTGTTGAAGGAGCTGCGGGCCACGTTCCTGCCGCCCCGGCTCCCAGCCGCCTGGCTAGCTTATGCCCCGAAATAACAACACAAAAACTGTATTCTTTTAAACACTGCTTGGCCCATTTCTATTAATGTGTGTAGCACCACAAGGTGGTGACTTACCAGGGAGATTCTAGCCTATGTCCATCTTGGGTCTGAGCTTCATCGCATCTGCCCTGGAGAGCAGAAGCATGGCGTCTTACCTCACTTCCTCTTCCTCCAAGCATTCTGTTCTGTTTACTCCACCTACCTATGTTCTAACCTATGAGGCCAAGCAGTTTCTTTATTAATTAACCAATGACCCTCTGACATCACATTTGTTTGGAGAAATGTGGACTTTGGGATTTTGGATAAAAAGAAGTTGATTGCTTTAAGTGAGGTTTAATAGCTCATACTAGTAGAAACACGGAAGGCAGTGATACTGAGGGTGGTTTGAACCATGGTGGTCCAGCTCCAGAGGTTTCAGAGCAGAAGAATATTTGTATATGTACCAGAGGCCACTCTTGTAATATTTTGGCTAGAATGTGGCTGCTCTTTGCTCTTGTCTGAAAAGTGTACCTGAGACTAAATTGAAGAGTTTTGGATTTCTTCTGCTGGCAGAGGAAATCTCAAAACAACCTAGTATTAACTCTGTCATTTGATTTCTGATGTTCAATTTATGAAGATTTGAAATGAAAAAAGCATGCTGATCAAGGAAAAATACAAAATGAAAAGAAAAGGAGCACCAGGAAGTGGAATGGAGTGAAGTCCTGTGTTCAAGGTGATAAACAGATTAAAGAAAAGTCTGATGGACTAAAGGAAGTGGTGACCTCAGGGAAAAGATTCCACACAGCTAAGCTTCTATCTTAGAAAAGGAATTAAAGAAAAGCTCAGAGCCAGGTGTGGTGGTACACTTTTTTATCCCAGAATTCTGGAGACAGAGGCAGACAGATTTCTGAGTTCAAGATCAGAAAACAAACAAACAACAACAACAAAATTCTCATTCTGGTCTACAGAGTGAATTCCAGGACAGCTAAAGGATATAAGCTTAGGCAGAGAAAAAATATTGAAAAGAGAAAGCTAATGAAGACATAGCTGAGCCAGAGCACCATATTCTAGCAAACATTAGAACTTGGAAGCTTCAGCCATGGCGTTCTGACTTTAGAGTCAAAGATAGAAAAAAGGGGTTATGGAATCTCCATCCATGACTAAGGAAAGTCATTGATGCCAGACATGTGCCAAAGGTGTCTCTGTATGGAGATCTAGAGAGGTCATTGTGTGAAGCTGTGAAGGTGAAGCCTGGACTGCCTTGAACACCCCCAAAATGTTGAAGATCCCAGAACTTTGAGTTACCTGCTGCAGAGAGCTGCTAACAGGGAGTGAAAATAGCCCAAGAAAAAGAAATATGCTGTAGTCAACAAAGTAGAAAGGAGTTGGAAATCTGAAGAGTGTTTTGACATCAGACATGGAGATGCAGAATTCAGAATTTGCTCTGCTGGTTTTCAGTCTTTTTACAGTTCAGTATTTCCTTATTATGCCCCCTTTTCACCTTTTTGGAATGGTAATGCATATCTCATGCCTACATATGTTGAAAGTATGTGATCTGCTTTTTCATTTTGATTTTACAGGGGATTACAGTTGATACTGCATGAGTCTCAGAAGAGACTTTGGGCTTTGGACTTTTAAACAGAATTGAGACTGTGATAGACTATAGGGACTTTTGAAGATGGACTAAATGCATCTTCCATTATGATATAGCTGCAAGCCTATGGGGAGCTAGGAAGAGAAATGCGGTAGTTTGTATAAAAATGTTCTCCATAGGTTCATAGGGAGTGGCACTATCACAAGGTATGGCCTTGTTGGAGTAGGTGTGGGTTTGTTGGAGGAGGTGTCTCACTATGAAGTGTACTTTGAGGTCTCAGAAGCTCAAGCCAGGTTTAGTGGCTCACAATCTCTTCCTGTTGCCTGTGGATCAAGATGTAGAACCTCCAGCTACTTCTCCTGTACCATGTGTGCCTGCATGCCACCATGCTTCCCACCATGATGGCAATAGATCCGATTTCTGAACTGTAAGCCAGCCCCAATTAAATACTTTCCTTTGTAAGAATTGCTGTGGTCATGGTGTCTCTTCACAGCAATGGAAACCCTAACTAAGAAAAGCATCTACAGCCTGATGGGCAAGTGTCAATGGGTTTCATCTAATCATTTCTGTATTGAGGCTTATGAGCCAACTGCATCCATTCCAAATGTGAATGTGAGATGAGAGTTGCTATGTTCTAAAACCCAAACTTCTGCTTCACAAGCAAAAGACACAATTAGCATCCTCCCTGCATAAATTTAAGAAGACCCTCATAATATTCTGTGCAGTTCTGAAATATGTCAGTGTTTATTATACCTAGTCATACCACATCTGTTCTATGAACCAAGATCTCTCTAGCAAGCAATATACAGTTGGAATATACTAAGTGAAACTATAAACTTGCTCCTCTGTTCTTTAAAAATCATCAAACTGAAAAGGTCATTATTTCCAAAGAACACAGGATTCCCTTGGTCACAAATGACAATCATCAAATAGGTATTTACTGGATGCTGTGTCAGAAAGAGTACAGAGAAGTTGGCATTATGGATAGGAGATGGACACAAGGCTAGAAACAGAGCAATAAGGACAGGCCAAATACACATGGGAAGTTTAAGAGGAACAGCTATGGTAGTACACACCTTTGAACTTGGCACTTGGAGAGATGTGCAGAAGGATTAGAGGGCTGAAGTCAGCTACACAGGGAGACCCTGTCTCAAACAAAGAAGTAAACAAACCAAACATCCAAACATGTTTCTGTTATTACTGCCACAGGTCTTTGCACATGAAGATGAAACCAAGATGTTTGCAGCTGCATTAATTCTCAGCATCAGTTGGTTCTTCAGGATGAGGCTTATAACCCTCACTCTCATACTTAAAGAAGAGATGTATATACTCTTGTATGATCTTCAGTATTATGTTGTCAGACAGCTTCAGTCAAATGGTTGTTGTCTATGGGTTCAAATTCTTGATAGGCTCTTTAGACTTTGAAGTCTATATGGTATTAGATCAAGTCAAACTGGTCCTGTGTGGTAGTCAGATCCCTAAAAACACTGAAAATGGTGTTGCTCTCCTATACTTTTATGGCTGATACAGAGGTGTTTTTTCTCTTTTTTAGAATTTACAAAGAAGTTCCTTAATCACTTGCAATAACATGGTGTAGAATTAAAGAAGAGAAATGATGTTTTAAGTACTATTAAATTATTTTCTTCTCAAGTTGAATATATTTTAGCACTTTAAAGCAAATTCACCATTTATTATGGATGCAATAGAGATGCTAATATCTTCCCTGTCTGTCTTCAGAGCTGCCAAGGGAAGCACATGAAAAACCATTGGGAAAATATGCAGGGAACTGCAGATTATTATTGCTTTCCTCTAGTTGGGATGCACTAATATCACAAGAACAACGGGCATCTTGTCTGTCTGAGTAAAGCAGCCCATAGTGATTAGAACAAAGGCTCAGAGGTTAGAGAGCATGGGTTTGAGTCCTTGCTCTGCCAACCCTTACTATCTTACATGACACTGAATAAGTTATTGAGATTCTATTTTGCTTTTCTCTTTTACAAATGAGAGATCATGTAACTGATGTGGCTATTAAATGGGCTATGTACTTAAGATACTTTGAACGGTCTCTGGCACATGGTGCTATCAGGTTTTTCTCTGCAATTTCATCATCACCACTCTGAGCTATCTAGTAGTTGATCAATATATTCTGTTAAATTCACAAAGAAAATAGTCAACATAAAGTAGGTAGGGTGGCTGGCAATCCAAAAATATATGAAAGAGAAATTGTTGAAACAATTTGCATACAATCTAGTAAGATTATTGATGTTCTTAATGATGACAGAGTCATTGAGAAAATGTCAGGCTAGCATCAGAAGTTTTAAGGTTCTTGGACGTCTAGGACCTTCTGGCAAGTGAGTGTCTGCCAAGCATCCTTGCATGCTCCTTTCCATGAGATTAATGTGCATTATCCTATTCAAGAGAGAAGACAGTTTAATTCTCACAGGGTTCATAGGCTGGCGACAGTGACTGGATCGCAATTTTTCTAAGTCATTCTCCACCACCGTAACCATCTGTCTGTTAGATGTAACACTGGGGCAACATATCCCTCATTGTGTCTGTCTTTCTGTCCAGCTGAAAGTCTGTTTCCATTTTTCTAGACAGAGGAGGTGAGGGGAGTAGAAACGAGAAGGACTAAGCATCATGGAAAACTGGGGCAAAATGGGTGCCCTAGGTGTCTGGGTTCACCAAGACTGAGAACGAATGAGGACGGTACAGTTAAATGCAAGAGGATATCGTGCCCTAGTAATAAGGAAAACTGCTTCATCCTTGGGAAACTGACAGAGAAGCTTCCAGATTTCTCATCAGTGCAGGATTTTTGAGGAGAGAAGGAAAGACTTACCAGCAAGATCTTATCATCTTAGAACTCACTTTTATCATTTTAGGGTTCACTCTTTAAAGTATAAAATATAAGCTACAAATTTCTAATTAAATTATAATTTTCATATTTTTGATTTCTAAAGATTATTAATAACAAAAGAAAGATGCCCTTTCTCTGTAAAATATTGTTCAAAAGAACATACCCTGCTTTTAAAAGGTTATGCAAATAGATTGCTAATAGTGTGTGGACATGCTGAAATCACAAAGAGAAAGCCAGTTATAGTGATGGACAGTTACAGTACAGTAATCAAAATACTAGAGAAACTACATTATGATAAGATTGTACAAATTTCTGTAAGATGCCAATTACCTATTTCGGGTAGACTCACTGACAACTGTAACGTTAAAGCAGCAAAAATCATTGATACCGTTATCTGCAGCAACTGCCAAAGATGATGAGAATATTTGTGGGTTTTCTTGGTTCCAAAATCTCAGCTGCAGCGAACATCATTATGCTTTATTTCCTGCCTTCACACCTAAAGGAGAACACTGCAGAGTTAGAGACTGGTGAAATTATTTATTTTCCTTTTAAGTGGTCTTTGAATGATGGCCCTCCTGTCAGGTGTCCTTGTGAGAGGGGTTCAAATCTCACTGAACTGGGAAAATGCGAAGAGATTAGCTTTGTACCTTAACTGACTGTGATCTTGTACAGTGACTCTGGCTCTGTACAACCTAAAGAAGGAAACCATAGCAATTTACAGAATTCTGAGTGCGCGTTGCTAAGGCACAAAGCAAATGGGTGCCATGTTGAAATCCACTAGATCTTATGTACACGCTCCTTGTGATCCAAATGATGGGGGAGGGGGCCACCACCGGGCCAGCAGAATCACCACTTTGTTAGACCCTCATAAGTATCTTTCTTTCTGTGCCTTCTCGCTACAGGCTTCAAATGAGAGGATTCCATTTTTTTCTGCGGGGGGGGGGACCCTCACAATCCCACTAGGGGTTTTACTTTTGTTTATGCATGTATTTATGACTAAGAAATAGAATAAGGTTGTTGCATGTAAGGAGAAAAAAGGAGAAAAATGGATATTACATCCATTTAGTGCTTTCAGAGCATGTGAGGCTGGGGAAGGATGATGCAAGTAGGGGCATTGTTGAAGGCAGTAAGCATTAGAAGCGATGGGATTCAACCGAGGGGGGGGATTCACAAAGGTATTTTGTGAATAGAGGAGGTGGCAGATTTTCCCCTCTAATGTACTCTGCTGTGTTCCCATACCAGGCTGGAACAACTCTATGCAATAGTTCCCTATTATGGGCTGGAGGCAAACTCCCTCATGATCGACTCCACTTTAATGCTTTTAAAGTGAGTGAGTTTAATATTAAAAATGAAAAATGTGCAGGCAGATTTTACCTAATGGGAATTTGTCCACTTTGCTTCTTGGTAAAAATCTCTGCATCAAGAATGAGATTTGGGAAGGGTTGAGGTAAAAGAGTTTGAAAATAGTTATTGATGAGATGCGACACTTACTGTTAAGTGGAAACCATGAAAGATCATCCCCAGTTCCCAGGGATGGGATGTTAACAGTGCACATTGCTCTTGTAATGGGGCTGATACGAAAGTCTTTAAAGAGGATGATGTATGTGAAGAGAAGTCCATGGAGAGGACATTATGATATCAAGACAATGACAAAACAAATTTCAATGCAAATCTGTAGAGACCATATTACAATGTCAAGGCAATGGCAAAATGTAAGTCTAGAGAGACCATTTTACGACATCAAGACAGTGGGAAAACAATGTAGCTGAGTGATTATTGAGACCACATTGCCATGTTAAATTACAATGTCAAAACATTATCATCGCAAGTCTTCAGAGAGCATGTACCTCTTTTAAGATAATAGCAAAACAATGGAATTGGAAATAGCAAACAATGGGACAAAGGAATATTATGTTTCGTACCTATTACTATTAAGACTTGATGGTAAAAATGGAAAGGCCAGCCAAAAGGTTGCTAAAGAAACAATGGCAAGCAAGAAAAGGGTGCAGCAGTGCACTTTGCTCAGTTGGTGTTTGACTTAAATCTTTCTTCATTCTTCTCTCATCCTGACCACAGTTTCCTCTCCCTCCATTCTTCCTAGTTCCTCCCCACACCTCCCCACTCTCCAGATCTACTCCTTCTCCATTTTCCTTCAAAAGAAATAAAAAGCTGACTGGTGTAGGAGGTCCTTCTGTTTGTGTGTTGCTTTCATTGGTTAATTAGTAAAGAAACTGCTTGGTCTGATAGGGTAGAACTTAGGTAGGCAAAGGAGACAGAACTGAATTCTGGGAGAAAGAAAGCAGAGAGAGAGAACTGCCATGGAGCTGCCAGAATCAGACATGCTAAATCTTTCCTGGTAAGCCACGACCTCGTGGTGATAAGACAGATTAATAGAAATGGGCTAAATTAAGATGTAAGAATTAGCCAATAAGAAGTTAGATCTAATGGGCCAGGCAGTATTTAAATGAATAGTTTCTGTGTGATTATTTCAGGTGTAAGCTAGCCAGGCATCTGGGAGGGAACAAAAGACCACCCTCCTCGTGCAACAGCTGACCTTCCAGGCATATTCACCAAACAAAATGTAAAATGTTTCTGTAAGACAGGCACAAACCCTTATATCAAGGCTAGATGAGGTGACCTAGTAGAAGGAAAAGGGTCTAAAGCACAGGCAAAAGAGTCAAGAGACACCTCCCTCTCCCCTTGTTGGGAGTCCCACAAGAACACCATGCTATGCAACCATAAGATCTATGCAGAGGACCTAGCTCAGACCCATACAGGTTCCTTGTTTGTCATGTCTCTGTGAGCTCCTATGAGCTCTGTTTAATTGATTCTGTGGGCCATGTCCTCTTGGTGTCCTCTACCCCTCTGGCTTCTACAATCCTCCCTCTCCATTTTCTTTGGGCTTCACCTAGCATTTGACTGTGTGTCTCTGCATTTGCTTCTATCAGTTGCTGATGTCCCTCTGATGACAATGGGCTGCATGTAAATGACACTGACAATGACACTGATCTGCATGTAAAGCAGAGTATCACTAGGAATCATTTCATTGACTTCCTTTTTATTTAATTTTCCCCCTCTGGGATGTCCTGCCTCTGGTTCCTGGTCATTTTTTAAGCAGTGTCAGGCATTGGGCTTTCTCATGGACCAGTCATTGGTTGGCCACTCCCACAACTTCTGTACCACCATTACCCCGGCACATCTTGCATACAGAACAGATTGTAGGTTGAAGGTTTTGTGCCTGGGATATCCCAGTCACACTGCTAGGAGTTTTGCTTAACTCTTGCTTTAAAGAGAGTATAGGCTCCCAGGTAGTGATTGAGAATAAAAAGCATGTTGAGCCATGAAGGTGTAAGTCACAAACAATGCCACACCAGTTTGGAATTATGATTAATAGGGTGGTATTTATTTGAAGGGGAAAAAACTTACAGATCACCGTCAGCCCTCTGCGCAACCAGGAAGGGAGTCTAGTCGCCGGTGGAGCAGGAAGTGAAGAGAGAGAGGAGAGGGAAGTGGCCGCTTTTTTAAAGGGAGAGAGACTACGCCCCAATGGGCTGGTATCTCAGCGGCTATAGGCTGGAGGAGCGGAAGGACCTCCCACAACAGAGCCAAAGTAGATGGAAAAAATCAAGACTAAAAGATTGGGAGAAATCAGAAACACAGATGCACCTGATTTATTTATTTGTTTTGAAAGTATCAAATTTTTATTAATTAATCAATTAATTATTTTCCCCAGTCTGATTACAGTTTCCCTTCCCTCTCTTTTCTCCTCTCTGTCTCTTCCCCTAACATCCCCCTCCCCCACTGCCATCCACTCCCTTTCTCTTCCCTTCAGAAAAGTGCAGGCCTCCATGTATAACAGGCAGTCATGGTATATCAAGTGGCAGCAAAATCAGACACCTTCTCGCCTATTAAGACTGGATGTGTTAGCAAGAGGAAGGGATCCCAAGAGTAAGCAGAGACAGAGACAGTCCCTGCTTCCTCTGCCAGGAGTCCCACAAGGCGACCAAGGCACACAACTGTAACATATATGCAGAAGGTCTAGGTGAGTCTCATGTGAGTTCTCTGGTTGGCTGTTCTGTCTCTGTGGGCTCCCATGACACCAGGTTAGTTGATTTTATGGTTTTTTTTTCTGATGTCCTTGACCCCTCTGACTTCTGTAATCCCTCCTTCCTCTCTTCATCAAGATTCCATGAGCTTGGTCTAATGTTTGGCCGTGGGTCTCTGCATCTGTTTTCATCAGCTGCTGGGTGAAGCCTCTCTGATGACAATTGGTCTAGACAACCATCTATGTGGGTAGTAGAGTATCAGTAGAAATCAGTAGAAACATTGACTGTTTTTTTCTTTTTGATGCACCTGATTTATAAAAGAATAGAATCTCATTCTTTTTTTCCTATAATAATTGTCATATTTTATTTTATTTATTTATTTTTTTTGGTTTTTTGAGACAGTGTTTCTCTGTGGTTTTGGAGCCTGTCCTGAAACTAGCTCTTGTAGACCAGGCTGGTCTCGAACTCACAGAGATCTGCCTACCTCTGCCTCCAGAGTGCTGGGATTAAAGGCGTGTGCCACCACCGCCCAGCTAATTGTCATATTTTAGTAACTATTTATGTGGATCATCCTTATAGTAGTATGTTCACAAATTCTTGAGTTTTGATTTTGGTTTGTCTGTGATCCTCATTTATGATGTAGCACCCATCACTCACCTTAGATTTAGTTCACAGCTATTACCAAGGGCAAATCACTGTGCTATGGATCCTGATATCATTGTAGTCAAATGGGTTTTTCTTGTCAAACTGGAAAATAAGATACAGTTGATAGAGATGTTAACCAATAAGGTGGGGATGAGGGCTTTCTTATCCTAACTTTACTGCCCTCTTGCTCTGACTTTGAGCATACCACCTGACAAGCCACCTTTAAGATTCTCTTAAATGTAATGGCAGAGAAGACGGACATGTGGTCGCCATCACTGTTGTATGAGAAAATTGGATGTGGCTGAGTGTCTCTGGGTTTACTCACAGCCAACAAAAACGATTATGGGTTATGGTGGTACCATGGCTCTTCTCTAGTCCTAGGACTGGATTTCAGAATGAACTAAGCTGTGTATGCTGTACATAAGCAATCAGCTGTCAAAAGCATCTTCATTCCCACAGCACCACACATTAAAACCAGGGCCATCCATCTACATAAGGATCATCTCATTAAGAGTACAAGAAGTGAATTTTGACAGGCTTTAAAGTCAGATGATAACTATGAAGATGTACACGCCATATATATGAGTGTACACATATTATCCATACCCATAAGTGTCTATGAATGTGTAAGCTGGAATCCAGTGATGCATATCATTCTTTGTAGTTAAAACAATAGTTTATAAACAGAGACTCTATTCAGTGAGAATAGAGGGAAAACTTGTCATAGACCTTCTTGACTATGTAGACTAACTTCTGGAAGGCTAAGAGAAGCAGACCTGGAGGAACAGACTGACCTGACATTTAGCCCTGCCAACCTATGGAACAAAGACAAGGGTGTATGGTAGACATGGGGTAGCTTAAAAAGAAGAGATTTTATTGTAGTATTCCACAGATGTTAAAAGTATCAGAACACATCATTCTGCTAGTTGAGCACCTTACACAGCCCTCATATAACTTTTCAAAAATGAAAACCGAGGCTAGAGGGTTATGTCACCTGAAGAGTCATGCTGCAAGCCAGTGGCTTTGTCTATCATAGGGTCTGGATTTGTCTTTGGTGGCACCACACTTCCACCAAGCATTTTGTCCTCCTGGTCAGACTTTTCAGATGAGTTCGCATCTCCCAACGATGCATAGGGTGTCTGCTTTCAGACTCAGGGTGTCTATGCCTGATTACATTTATGAAAAACCATCAGCTCTTGTGACGTCAGTTGCTGCCTCTCCCACCTTCTGGTTGGCCTTCGGTCTTGCATAGACTCCGCAATGGTTGCTGTGCTTTGCTTTCCTCTTCATAGTTTCCATCTGTTTATTGCTCACTGAGGCATTGATGACTTCAGGGCAACTTTCATCTCATGCCCTATTCCACTTTCAAGCTTTATTGATTCTATTGTTTACCTTGTTTCTGTGTAAATGTTTTTAGTTTCAGGGATTGTATTTCTTTTTTGCCATTAGTAATGGTGTTTTTCTGAATTTTCTAATATTGGCAGTGATGTCTCTTGTTCTACTTTTGTTTGTACTCATTTTCATTGCTTTAGAAAATATATACTAATTATATCATTTTATGTTCAGTTTCCTTTAACTTACTGTTGGACTCGTAATTCATGTGTGTGTGTGTGTGTGTGTGTGTGTGCACGTGCAGGGGGGCATGCATGCAGCATGAATTATAAGTCTGAATTCATCTTCAGCCGGGTTCTGTGGTTTCCCTCTACTTCTGAGGTTAAGCGAATATATCCTGCATGAGCAAATTTGTACTTTGAGTAAATGCCAGTGGTTTCACGGTTCAAAACCACTTTTATGTCAGTACTCACTTTGGTAGGATCAGAAATGAGTTTTTCTTCAAACTCAAAACTCATGTGGCTTTACACAAAGACACCAGACATATTTATATCAACTTTATTCAGATGTGACAAAACTTGAAATCAACTAAGATGTTCTTCCTTTTCAATATCAGGTGAACAGATAAACTATGGTACAGCTGGATAGCGGAGTAGGATTTAACACCCCAAAAGAAACAATGTGCTAGAAGCTTAGAGTCACACCTTTAAATGAAGAAGCCAGCCAAATTGACTATGTGTTCCATGAACTCAACTATATAGCATATTGGAAAAGGTAAAGTATGGAAACAACACAGGTTTAGTGAGATAACATAGGTTTAGTGATACTCGAGGGCTGAAGGGGGATGAGAGAGAATATAACTAGAGGTTTCTTTTTCAACCACCATTTCCCAAATATCCACTCTGAAGTTTAATATTAGTTCAAACTCTTTGGCCTATTAGCTCAGGCTTATTATTAGCTAGTTCTTACAACTTAAATTAACCCATAATTCTTATCTATGTTTAGCCACGTGGCTTGGTAACTTTTCTCAGTGAGGTATTCTCATCTTGCTTCCTCTGCATCTGGCTTGTGACTATGCCTTTGCTTTTCCTCTTCCCAGAATTCTTCTAGTCTGGTTGCCCCACCTATACTTGTTGCCCAGCCAATCAGCATTTTATTAAACCTATATGAATGACAAGTCTTTACAGTGTACAAGAGCATTATATCACAACATTTGCCCTTTTTATTCTCTTTTCAAAACAAGAACTCTGAATCTAATGTCCTTTGTTTAGCTTTTTTCCTGACCATCATCCATAATAACTTGTAACCAACATTCTAAACAAAGACAAATATCCATAATTCATTTTTTGGGGGAATGTGGGCATAATTTTCTAGGCTACTTCCTATTTATGGGGGTGCTGATAATGTAATGGGGACCCAAAGAAAATTTAGGATTCTGATCATATCCCAACTGGAGTTTTCATTGAAAACTCCATCTCAGCTAGCAGTCTTGAAGCAGTTCTGGATGTAGAACTCAGAAGAAACTTCAACAGAGCTTCTCTGGGATATTGGATCATCTACTACTATTGTAGATTTTTTTCAGGGGGTCTTCCTCAATCAAACATGATTTTTCTTAACACAGAGTGAATCCACAGCCTCTCATTTCCTGTAGAAATAAAAGCAGAACTTCTTTTCCAAAGTAACTTATCTTTTGACTTAAATTTTGAAATCAATATATTTTCAAAATATATAGGTTAGTTTAGTCCAGCAACATTTATAATCAAATGTTTTTAGGAACTAGTTAATAATAAGTCTGAGCTAATAGGCTGAACAGTTTATAATTAATATAAACCTCTGTGTGCTTCATTGGGACTGAATGGCTGCGGGACCACATAGAACAGAAACTTCGATCTACAGGAAAGGAGAAATGTGAGATCTCTTTTCCAGGGCAGCGTATCTCTGTTGCATAGAACTATAATCCTTGGCACCAGATCTCTGTCTCTAATGGAAATTCCAGCCTGCTAATGAAGGTGCATCAGTATGGGTTCATCAGTCTTAGCCAGTGTGTTGTCCTGATTGAGAATGTTGGATGCAGGATGGGCTGTGCATGTGAAGCTATTTGAGCCTATCTTCAAGGATTAGCTTTTGGAATATTACTAGAGCGTGACTAGAGAGAAGACTAAAAGTCTCTAGTTATGTTATTTTCTTTAATTGGTTTGAATTTCCCCTAGTCTAGGAGTCCCTGAATAGAGTGTCCATCCATGGGATTTAAGCTTTGTTTCCCCATACTTTGTGGATCCAGATTCTTTTTAAAAGTTGTTCATTCATTCATCCATTCATTCACTATTTATTTATTTACTTACTTATTTATTTAATGCATACAAGTGATTTGTTATCATGTATGTCTGTGCACCATGTGCATGCAGTATGGGAAGAGGCCAGAAGAGGGCGTTGATCCCCCGGGACTGAAGTCATAGATGGTTGTGAGCCACCAAGTATGTGCAGAAATAAAACTTGGGTTCTCCACAAGGACAGCTGGTGCTCGTAACCACTGAGCCATCTTTCCAGTACCCTCTCTTCTCCAGATTCTCACCATGAGAGCCTCAGCAGCACAATGCACTCGACTATCTGAAGCTGAATTTCAGATTGGGTTTTGATTAGTCTCATCTTTTTCTAAAGTTATGTTTTTATACAGTGGTAGCTCTGTGCCTGCTACCTACGTTGGATTTTATTTTCAAAAATCATAAACCGTGATTCCATAAATAGGTCACAGAAAAAGATTGCTCTTGCTGAAGGTAATGAGTAAGTTAGGAATCTCGGGATTTACCCAGCTTCGGAATTTCATCTGCTTCAAAGGTTGTGGCTAGGCCATGATGTCTGGCTGTGATCTTCTGGTCTAATCTGATCCATGCCTTCATGGCATTGGACCTTCGGGGTTTTATGACTGTGGGCAGACTCCCTCTCAGTGAGCAGCAGGCCTATCACCACACGACACTTCAGTCTTTCTTTAATGATCACACTTTGCTCGTGGAACAAGTCTGTAAAGATTACAAGTGTGTTTCAGGAGGAAAAAAAAAAAAGAAAAGTATAGTAGAGCCAAAAACTTGAGCGAGTTCACAAAGAATCATAAGGGGGTGGACGAGTTATTAGAATATAAATAGAAAGAACAGTATTAGCTCCAAACAAATGCTTTGAAAGTCATTGTGTGCACTGACAGCTTCAGATATTTGATGTAAATGAATTTTTCTCTCGAAACAATGGAATCTGTAGCTTGTGGTGGCAGTGTTTCTTTCTAAATGTTGCTTTTTTTTTAAACTTTGATATTTTTTTTTTGTTCCTGAGGTGAAAGCAGAACTAACTTAGATATATATTTGCATCAGAAAGGCTTCCAGCAGCATCTATAGGTATCAGCTATCAGTTTTTATTATTTAGGCACATAGCTGTTTGTGGTTTTCAGTTCTTGCTCTACCCTGTACAAAGCGTAGACACAGCTTGAGCCTCAGCCACGGTCATAGCCACACACACACACACACACACACACACACACACACACA
>NW_004949096.1:21878676-21884964 GCF_000317375.1 Microtus ochrogaster | reverse complement strand
AGAGAGAGAGAGAGAGAGAGAGAGAGAGAGAGAGAGAGAGAGAGAGAGAGAGAGAGAGAGGATAATGATGACTTTGGCAGTGTAATTTTCTTTGAATTTCTAAAGGTGACGTTCCATCCGTGGTCTGTATTATGTGTTTATTGCAGTGCTACCTGCTGCATGGGTTTGCTTTGTACTGCTGCAAAGAACTCATGAGCGGGACAGTCACAAGGTGCAGAAGCCTATGTGCTCAGGTTTAGGGAATCCTAGAGCATGCACCTGCATGGCAGATGGAGGGCTATAAAGCATGAGTGTGACACAGCATTGGGAGAGGAATCATTCTGATACCAATTCACTCTTGTAATAACTGGACTCATGCTGTGGAAACAGTATTCATCGCTCATGAGGGCAGATCCTTTGTACTCTGATCACCTCCCAGTTCTACTGTGTTGGTGACAGCATTTCCAGCACACAAACTTTAGGGGAATCACTCAGTCACAGATCTACTTCCTTCATTTTCCTGGGTACTCACACCATAAATGTGAGCATGATTCCGGACACAACTTCTGCTTCAGAGACTCTCATTTCAATCCACTCATCAGTGATTTTTTTGTTTGTTTGTTTTTTCGAGACAGGGTTTCTCTGTAGCATTGGTGCCTGTCCCGGAACTAGCTCTTGTAGACCAGGCTGGCTGTGAACTCCCAGAGATCCGCCTGCCTCTGCCTCCCGAGTGCTGGGATTAAAGGCGTGCGCCACTACTGCCTGGCTATCAGTGATTTTTTTTTTAAATAGCATCTCCTTTAAGATGTATCTTGAAGGCTGGAAAGGCGGATACATGGGTAAAATCCTTGCACAGGTATGTGAATGTGAGGACTGTGGTTTGAATGCCCAGCATGAACATAGAGTATGAGTAGGCATGCTGCAATCCCAGCACAAAGAAGGCTGAGACAGGGCATCCCTAGAGCAATCTGGCTAGCTACACTAGTTGAATTGGTCTCTGGGCTCAAGTGAAAGATACTGCCTCCATAAACATGGTAGAAAGCAATTGCAGAAGATGACCTGGGGCTTCCATACATATGCACACATATTCATGTGTATGTACACACATACACAAGTGTGTTCCTATCATGTGAACATGCACCTCTCTCTCTCTCTCTCTCTCTCTCTCTCTCTCTCTCTCTCTCTCTCTCTCACACACACACACACACGTTGAATTTGTTCTTTTTAATCACTATTTCCATCCTTGCTCTCTTTCATGCCTGCCTATCTAAGCCTTCTACCACTGCTGATTTCAGTTCATCAGGGTATTTAAATACCATCAAATCTCAATTACCACATGGTTTTGATACTCCTAATTAATAGCTGCCCATCCCTCCATCATTTTGTGTTTTCTGTTGTATTTTTGAGTCATCAAAAACTCTTAGCAAAGTTTCTGGTTTTCATGGCTCCCTAGATTTAAAGCTGCTATGACAATTGGATTGGATGGGGGCACATTAGACATACAAAACAACACATTGATCTTCAGGTCATGAGCAGAACTAGCCTTCTCTTAGTATTAGAATGCTCTTGCCTGTCTCTTGTCATCTGTTTCCTGTCCTGTTTATCTTTTGGGGTACCACATCAGAGGATACAAATTGCATGCCTCTGTCATAATCCCTCCTAATATCCTGTTACCTTCTTCACAATAACTGTCAACATTTCAAATTACTTATTTGAGTACTTAGTGTCTTCTTGTTCACTGTATATTGCAGACCTGGCACTATGCCCAGCACATGGTAAATGCTCAATAAATATTTGTCGAGAAAATTAATATTATGGTAATTGCATGCACCATTTCAGGCTATTAGCTGCATTGTTTAGGAAAATCATAAAAACAGTAGATTATATATCATTCCACCCTACACACATAATGTTTTGTAACACATCTTTGTTTTCAAATGAATGACTACTTCTAGCATTCTTGCCACCATCACCATCAAATCTGGAACTGACCCACCTTTAGCTCTTCCTGTTAATCTTATAAAACCAGAGGTGGCAGCCACAACTGGTTGGTGTGATTTGAAGGGTATTCAAAAACATGGGCAAATTTTCACTTCTATTAACTATCATGAGTTAGTCACTGTTTTGACTAAATGGCCTTTTATAATCTCTGACAATGGACTTTCTATTTAGAAGAAATGACGTACCAACAATTATTGACCATTATTATTAAATTCTAGAAAATAATGGTCAGCTACCCAGAGATAGATGTACAAAGGAAGGATGTTACATGGGTCCATTCAAACTGCTTAATGAAGACACTATGGATGTCAAGAAACCTGAAAGTACTCTCCTGAGGTAGCCTGAGGAACTTGGGCAGCACTGCTTCAATGACAATGTGATGAGGAAACAGGGAATTTCAAGGCATGCTCAAAGCAGGAAAACATGACTACATTGTCATAGGTCAACTGGCTCTGAACACATGGATTCACTTTTGAATTTTTATACTGCTCCACTGGCAAAGAAATATATTCCTCCTATAGCTGATTTTTGAGGGTTTTAAATCATGAATGGTTGTTAGCTTTTATTCAATGGCTTTTCTCATCTATTGAGACTATCAACTTTTGTCTGATTTCATTTCATTTGGATGTATACTGTGGAATGAGGTTGATGGATCACATTACAGCTCTATTTCTAGATTTAGAAGGAGCATCCATCCTGTTTTCCAAAGATTAATCCATGTGTGAGTTCATAGCTGGTAAGGTTGTTTAGGAGGTTGAGCCTTGTTTCTAGAAGTAGGATATTAGGAGTATTCCTTGAAAGGCCCCTTCCCTCATCCCTGCTTCCTGGGCACAGTGAGATAAGCTTCCTTGCTCTGTGTCTTAGTTAGGGTTTCTACTGTTGTGAAGAGACACCATGATTATTCTTATAAAGAAAAACATTTAAATGGGACTGGCTTATAGTTTCAGAGTTTCAATATGTTATCTTCATGGTGGCACACAGGCAGATATGGTTCTGAAGAAGCAGCAGAGAGTTTTACATCTCTATCTGCAGGCAGCAGAAGTAACTCTGTCACTGGGCATGGCTTGAGTGTATATAAGACCTTAAAGCCTACCTCCATAGTGACACACTTCCTCCAACAAGGCCACACCTCCTAATTGTGCGATTCCATATGGCCAAGATCATACACATGAGTCTATGGGGGCCATATCTATTCAAACCACCACATTCCACTCCCTAGCCATATCATAATGCAAAATGCATTTACTTAAAATTCAAAAGTTCCCATAGTTCATCACAGTCTCAACAATGTTTAAAAGTTCAAAGTCTCTTCTGAGATTCATGCAATCTCTCAACTGTAATTTCCTATAAAATCAAAACTCCGACTTCAAGCTCTACTATAGAGTTATAGTAATAAATACAGTTTTGTACTGGCATAAAAACAGACATGTGGATCAATGAAATGGAATTGAAGACCCTGACATAAATCCACACACATGCGAACACCTGATTTTAGACAAAGAAGCTAACAATATACAATGGAAAAAATATGTTCACCAAATGGTGCTGGCAAAACTGGAGAGCAGTCTGTAGAAGAATGTGAACAGTTTCATATCTATTGACCTGCAGAAAGCTCACATCTAAGTGGATCAGAAACCTCAACATCCAGTTACATTGAACCTCATATAAGAGAAAGTGGAAAGTAGCCTTGAATGCATTGGCACAGGAGACCACTTCCTGAATATAACCCCAGTAGCACAAACACTGATGTTGAGAATTAATAAGTAGTAACTCCTAAAACTGAGAAGTTTCTTTAAGGCAAAAAACACAGTCAACAAGATAAAATGGCAGCCTCCAGAATGGGAAAAGATCTTCACCAACCCCATATCTGGCAGAGGACTGATATCCAAAATATATAGAGAATTCAAGAAACTAGATATAAAAATATCAAATAATTCTATTTTAAAAATAGGGTACATATTTAAACAGAATTCTCAACAGAAGAATCTCTAATGGCCGAGATAAAATTAAAGAAGTGTTCAACATCCTTAGCCATCAGAAAAATGCAAATCAAAATGACTCTGAGCATCCTTTGGATATATACCCCAAAGTGGTATTGCTGGGTCTTGAGGAAGGTTGTTTCCTAATTTTCTGAGAAATTGCCACACTGACATCCAAAGTGGCTGTACTTGCTTGCATTCCCACAAGATTGCAGGAGTGTTCCCTTTACCCCACAACCTCTACAGCATAAGTTGTCATCAGTGTTTTTTATCTTGGCCATTCCTAAATGCCCTTCAACTGAAGAGAATAAATAGGAAATGTGGTACATTTACAGAATGGAGTTCTTACTACACAACGGAAAAAATTAATGACATCTTGAATTTTTCAGGAAAATGGATGGAGCTAGAAAACACCATTTTGAGTGAGGTAACCCAGACCTAGAAAGACAATTATCACATGTACTCACTCATAAGTGGTTTTTAAACGTAAAGCAAAGAAAACCAGCCTACAAACCACAATCCCAGAGAACCTAGACAACTATGAGGACCCTACGAGAGATATACATAGATCTAATCTACATGGGAAATAGAAAAAGACAAGGATACTTGGTTGCTTCTCCGTGCCCTTGGTATGCTGGGTAAAGAAAACTTAGTAAGGATAAGTAACTAAAAATAAGTCAGTTGCCTGGTTGCTTCCTGGGGTCATGGGTTGGTGAGAAGTGCTGCCTCCATTTCATGCAAATTCTGTCAGAACTAACTTTTCCAGCTGCTTCCTGTAGTTAGAGCATAGTGTTGGGACTAATAGTCGAGCTTCTGAAAGGAGCCCAGTTGTATCATGGGGCCCTGTGTGGGAGGAGTCTCAAAATGGCACTATGAAGCAAGAGCTGAGGTAAAAGAGGTCACGATGGTAAAATATACTCTTAGTCTGGGCAGTACAGAAGGGTATTGTACAACAGCTCTTAAAATGGGCTTCCAACCTTTTTATCGGGAAAATAATAAGGTGTCTGTGGTTTGGAATGAAACTGCTGAGAGCCTCTGAAGGACTCTTTCCTCACTAAATGAAGGTCTTTTTGGCCCAAAGTTATTCTCAAAGGATGCCAGGGTGAATGCCACTTTCCTTCCTAATAATATCATGATTTCCCTTCACTCTCTGCAACGTCTTTGTGACAGCCCACTGCCATAACCATTCCAATGAAATGATTGTTCTGTTTTCTTTGTAGGCAGTGCACAGCGTCTCTGGGACCTTCGGGCAGGCATCTTACTTGGATCGGTTTCTCTGTGTAGGGTGATCTTCTGTAAGGGCTTCTCTTTCTGTTTTTGCCCTTAGGCTCCTTGTACACTTTTCAGAGCTTCTAGTAAAATTTGACCAGCTTCCTTTCTCTTTGCTTTGATAGCTTATGACATGCTTTCAGAAATATTTTCACATCTGATCATTGCATCAATCTTGTGCAATAGAAATGCATTTCATAGATAGGAAACTGAATCTCTTCATATTAGATTGACTCTCTCCTTTCTGTTTGCCTGAACTTAATTTTCGTTAATAGAATACTAATTGATTCTAATAAGGCTGGTAATGGCTTTTTGGGCCAGCTGCCAATTTAAAAATGACTAAACTAGAAAATAACTAAAATAATAATAGAACATTCTAGAAGACCCCCTTAATCTTCTAAGCCTCAGAGAGCTTACCTACATTTGAGTGGATTTAATGTATTACCATGTTCATTGATTAAATGATAGCAAATGACAGACACTTGAGTGACACCAAGAAATTCTTCTCTAGGCCACTAAAGACACAGGACATGACTCAAACTGGGATCTTGTCAGGAAGCGACCAGATGCAGTGGGCTGTCATCCAAAGCCGATATTAGCTCCTGTTTTTGCCAGGGTTTGAAACTCAGCCCAGAAATAGTATCTAGGATGTTTTGGCAAATCTTAACTATCTTACCACTTTCCCTGCACTGGACTCAGGGCCTGAAGCATGGTGAAAGCTGCCAACATTCCTGTTTGCTGGTGCTATCGGGAAGGGCACTGGTGCAGTGACACAGAAAATGTCTGGATGGATAAGCCCAGGGAAAATAATGGTGCCTTTGAAAAGCTTTGTGTCATTTCTTGGTGATTGCATTGTTGAGTCTAATGATGTTTTCTATAAGCTTTTAGGCAAATGGAGCAGTGAAGATATTTCCCCTGTGCCATAGTGTCTAATTCACCAAGCTCTCTCTCTCTCTCTCTGTCTCTCTTTGTCTCTCTGTCTCTCTCTCTCTTTGTCTCTTCCTCTCTCTCTCTCTCTCTCTCTCTCTCTCTCTCTCTCTCTCTCTCTCTCTCTCTCTCT
>NW_004949096.1:21863348-21878576 GCF_000317375.1 Microtus ochrogaster | reverse complement strand
TCTCTCTCTCTCTCTCTCTCTCTCTCTCTCTGTGTGTGTGTGTGTATGTATGAAAATCCACAAATGTTGTTCAGGAAAGATTATCTCTGGTCTGCTTTTGAGATTCCCTATTTATATATATGTAATAATTTCCTATTAATATTTGCCTATAACTGTAAAGTTACCTATTCTCCTACTTTTTTAGAAAACTCAACAGGGTCTCACTGCCTCTTTGCATCCTCTGCATCTCCACAGTCCTTGCTGCATCCCACACTGTAATATTTTTACAGCATCATCACCGTTGTGGGCATCAGCTCACTGTTTTGAGGCGTGGAGGTCAGCTGATCCGAGAGGGTTAGTGAGATTCAGGAAGTTAACAGTGAGCCATGGCAGAGGAAACAAAAGGGAAGCCTTCACTTAGGGCTCTCATGTACTAGACAGAGGACTTTTCTTTTACTCTTCTTTGATCATTACATAACCCTATTAAATAGGTGGTTTCCCCCTATGTAACTGATAGGAGAACGGTGATTCAAGTGATTAGGTGGCTTCCCTAAGGTCAGAAGATTGCGAAGGGATTCATCAGAGCCTTAATCTATTCAATTGCCCAGCGTTTGTTCTCCTATGGACTTGGCTTCTTTGAACTGAATAGAACTCTACTGTGATTAAGAGGTTTCTGTACTCTACCCTTGGAATTCTTTTAATTCAGATCTCACACTGCTGTTTAGAAGAAGGCACGGAGTCCATTCCTTGGTAGTATGTATTGTCTGACTTTAAGTCAGGTCTTCTAGTCTCGTGTTCTTTGTTCTTCTCTAGATCTACCCCCTAAGCCGCACATGATAGGCAGGCTATAGGGATGAGATTTGTAGCGAACATCAAGTTACTGGTACATTATTTTGGTTGGTAACAGATATTCAAGTGATGTGTCAACAATTCGTAGACTCCAGGGTGAACAGACGGCTTGAGTAGGTTTCCAAGGCAATGGCTTTTAGCCCTAACTCTCCTCTTATAGTTTTCACTGGCGAGCTAACAACCTCAGCGAGGAATTTTGGGTTCTCAAGCAGTGTAGTTTAGCTAGAGACACAAGAGAAAATAATAAAGCAGAGGTCCATCTTCCCTTAGAATTGGATACATCTTGGATTTGCTACCATCTTATCATCCGAAGGTCTTTCAAACAGCATCTCCCAGTCTACCTGTCTTTTATCATCATGTGACTTTGATACTTTTCCCACTGAGAAGTGTAGTTGGTGCTGATCTTTCTCTTGAACCCAGGCTGACTCAGGGTTGTGGAAGAAAGGGAGTTCTGACTTCCAAACTTAGTCTACAGCAGTGATTCACCTTCTGTCTGGTTCTCTCAGGATGCTGAGTCTGTGAAACCACATATTTGTTTTATCAGGAACAAATTCAAGCAATTCACGGGGAGGTCCACATGGAAAACAAAAACTAAGATCCCCCGTGTCCTGGGCTTCCAACAGAGCCAAGACTAACTTGCCAGTCAATTGAATGAACTTCCCAGCCTATATTCACACATTAAACACAGTCAACCCTCTCATATCATGCCCACTTGGCAGACTTATGAGCTACATAAATAATTACTTATATTCTAAGTCACTAGATTTTAGAGTCATTTACAACTGAAACAAAATACATGGCATAGAAGTAGAAATGGTGGAAAAACCTTAAATAGCTGGAGTACACAAATGGTATAAAGTTGAAGCAATTTCTAGATATTATAAATCCTTATAATTAAACACATAAGGGATTTTACATTTGTCCCTTGCCTCTAAAATATAAAATTTATCTGTACATTTGTCATAGAATGCCAAGTAAACACGGCTAGATCATTTGTTCTTGCTTATTCCTTGTTTGAAAAAAATGCAATACATGCTGAACTAGACATTGGACTCCATAGATCGTGAATCCTGTGAATTCAGAAGAAAAGGAAAAAGAGTTGAAAACACAGCACAAGACCTACTTTAGACACAGCAGAAATGGTTATGTCAGTTTGGGCTTATATAACTCTTAGCAATTGAAAGGTCATAAGAGCAGGAAGCCAGAATTTTTACCGTAACAGCGTTCTAGATTTGGTGACAGTGGTCCTCTTTCTCCTTTTCTTCCTCCTCTTCTTGGTGCCTCTCCTTCCCTCCCTCTTAGCTTCCCTCAGCACTCACATTCAGACCACCCTGTGTTCCTCTGCACAGAGTCCCATGAGGAAGAGTGACAAGTGGCATCCTTGCTTTGTTCTCTTCCCTTACCACACCATCAGACAACAGTTTGCCACTGTTGTTCCCTTCCTGAACATTTCTTCTTGCCGTGCTCCATCCTGACTTCATCCTTCTACTTAGCCATTCTTCTTTTTTTTACCCATACTTTGTCAATTTGCATCCTATTTTCAAGATTCTTCCTTTCTCATCTATAACACCTAAGAGTCGATCTTTTGTCTTCTAACTTAAATTCTTTTCTAAAATTTATTTAACTGTCTCTCATCATGTGTCTCTTGGTTGGTATGGAGTGAAATATCAGGGCATTTATACACTGTGCATTAATCAATGACACATATCTATTTTATCCGTCATCTCAAACATAATGAGAACATTCACAATCCTCTTCTGTAGTCATTTTGAATCTTAAGACACAGCACTGTGGACTGTAGCCACCCTTTCAAACAATAGAACATAAAAATGTATTCTTCCTATCTGGCCATGATTTTCGAGCCAGTAGTCAAACTCTCCTCACACACACCTCCCAAATACTCTCTCTGCTAACCATTATTCTCCTAGCTACTCCAAGTTTAGCATTTTTAGGTCCACATGTGAATGAAATGGTTCAGTATTTACATGTATGTGCCTGGCTTAGTTTATCAACACAATCGCCAGTGTTTACAAAAACATCCAAATAGAGTTCCATTGTGGCTATGAACTATCTTACCCAAGCCTTGACACATAGTTTATTCCATCTTTATGCTTCTGTAGTAATGTTGCAATAAACGCAGGAGTGCACAGCTTATGATACACAGTCTTGACATCTAAAAGTGTCCTTTTTGTTTTAACACTCAAGCTTATATACAATTTTCATTATTTATTATTATTATTATTATTTTGTTTTTTGAGACAGGGTTTCTCTGTAGCTTCAGAGCCTGTCCTGGAACTTGCTCTTATAGACCAGGCTGACCTCGAACTCACAGGAATCCACCTGCCTCTGCCTCCTGAGTGCTGGGATTAAAAGCGTTAGTCACCACTGCCTGGCAGATTTTCATTATTCTAAATTCCTTCCCTATACTCTGGTGGGGTGAGAGCCCTCCCATGTAGCTGTCACAGTTTTCCCATCCCCTTTTCTTCAACCAATGAGCATGGTTCTTTCCATCTCCTTCTCTACCATGCCATTGGCCCTTCCAGAAGCAAGGACGCAGGTTTTTTTTCTTGTTTGTGTTGTCACCTCAGTAAAGAATTGAAATTATGTATTTCTTTAAAGTAGATACTATATCTATTGTTCTGAATGTCTCTCACTTTTTCTGTACTGAGGTCAGTGACAAAAGCATGGGACAAAAACTTAACAAATTGGATAAGCAAGTGTCTTTATGATCAATATACTGAATTTGCAAGTGTGTGATTCTCTGCATAGAAGAAAATAAATTATGTATTGGAAATGGGTGCCATGTAAATGCATTCATTTTAGTATATCTGATTAACACATGTAAGCGCAGGTTGCTCTGAGCTGTTACTACATGCATATATAGAAGGGAGTTTATAGAACAATATTTCAGAACAGCAGATCAATAACACATAAGAGCACTTAATTCTTAAATGTCTGAGTTTGGGAGCAGTTTTGAATGGGTGCAAATTTTCTCACGAGTGAAACAAAGCATTCAAATGTGGCTGGATACATTTCTGTGTCTTAGGAATTAATAGTAATAGGTAAGGTAGACCTATGAGCGTCTGGAGTTTATGAACTGGTTACTTTTCATTACATGCAGATGTGGATCACATAATTGCCTTTCCCACTTTTCACCTTATGCATCTTTGTATATTGGTTGGCTTCTCAACAATCTCCCTGTTTCTTCTCATTATCTAGACTTGTTTCACAGTGCTGAAAATAGTGTTGAAAGGGGAACAAGCATTGTCAGCCGGTGATGCTAATTGCTGCCCACAGCTGAGAAAGGAGGCAGAGATGGGTGCTTAGCATATGCTGAGTGCCCAGCCCTCCCTCTCCATCTAAATGGGTTACGACATTCTTGCTAATGGTCTAACACCAAGCTCGGAAAGCCACCCGAGTCAAAACACATCCACTGCTTGCTATCTGGTGAAGGGCATGCTTTGAAGGCAGAGCTGGAAACGAGGTATGTTGAACTACTTGTGTGTGTGTGTTTTTTTAATTTCTTGAGTCACTAGTACTGAGCTCATTCCTTTGCCATGGTCCAGAACTACAGTCCATATTTGTGTTTGCTAGGTTTTATTGTCAATTTGTCACACCCCAGGATCACTTGGGATGAGGGAATGTCAACTGAAGAATTGCCTCCTTCAGTTTTGCTATGCAGTAAGTCTCTAAGAGACTGTCTTGATTGATGTTCTCAGTGGAAAGATGTAGCCAACTATGGGAAACACTGTTCCTAGCCACGTAGAGCCTATGTGCTCTTTAAGAAAGGCAGCTGAGAGTGAGCCAGTAAGCAACCATCGTCTATGACTTCTGTTTCCGTCTTGTTTGAAGTACTGCCCTAACTTCCCTCTGGGATGGACAAGGTGACTCTGAATTGGAAGTCAATAAGCCCTTTTCTCCCACAAGTTACTTTTGGTCAGAGTGTTGTATCACAGCAACAGAAAGCAAATCAGAGCAATGTTTTCTGTCAGCGTCTCCTGAGCTGTAGAGGGTAGAGAGTATGCTGAACCCAGAGCTGTGGCTGTTTTCGGGTGTCTTTCCATTGATGGTGTAGTAGCAACAGGTGTGTAGTATTGTGCCCTGCTTTGAACAAGCCCATGAAGGATTGAATACAGTAGGTGAGAAAGGGATGGACAGAGTGAAGTCTGGTTGGTAATTGTTCCTGCTGCCTCGGTTTGAAGAAAAGCTAAGCTTAATCATGTATAGTTACATTATCTAATATGGTTGCTACAGACATGATTGAGTTATGCAGTATTTGAAACATGGCTTGCTTAAAATTTGATGATCTATAAGCAAAGAATTATTTCTAAGAAAGGAATGTGATAATTTTACCCAGGTTCCATTTCTAGCACGCATGGTTGTTTACAACCATTTGTAACTCTAGTCCCAGGGGACTCAGGCTCCTCTTCTAGCCTCGAAGGGCACTGCTCATATGTGTTACACAAACTCAAAGGCAGGCAAGACACCATACACCAAAATAGATCTTTAAGATGCTTAAAAGACCCAGAAGAATAAGCTGGAGAGTAGTGTCCTTTCTATGCACTTCCTTCTCTCATGGTTATCGGGTTTCTGTTTTGTTTGTTTGTTTTGTTTTATGGTATGACAACATTGCTTGGGATATAAAATAATTAGCCTAGGACTGAGTGCTTCATAGTCCAGTTTGTCTGGTTGTGGATCCCTGTGCTTGTTTTTATCTACTCCAAGAAGCAGTATCTCTGGTGAAGCTTGAGCAAGACACTGATCTGCAAATTCCATAATTAATTTTTTAACAACTGAGTAATATTCTATTAAGTAAACATACCATATTTTTATTATTAATTAATATTCAAGCATCTAGGCTGTTCCCAATTTTTGAATATTATGAATAAGTCAGCAATTAACATGGATGAACAGTTGTCTCAACCTAGACAGTTTCAAGGCAGACAAAATCTCAACACAGAGGAGGAAGTGGACAGAGGCTCCCACTCCGAGCCACTTCCTACCCCTGAGGCTGACAATGCACACACACACACACACACACACACACACACACACACACACACACACAGTCATGCATGTAATTTGTATACAATTATATATGTAGCATGGACTTCAAATACCAAGTTATTGAAGTGTTGGTGACGTGTATCTTATTTAGGAGGAGGCTGAAACTCAACCATGAATAAAACCGTGGTCAAAACCCAGTGTTGTCCTGCCCAGCTTGTTTCGCTTCTCTTTCTGAAGAAACTATTTCTGCTATTCAGAGCTACACTGACAACAGCCAAACAGCCATGTCAAACTGTGACAATAATGTCTCATGGTCACAGTTGATCGGCAGGGGAGTGAACATCTGTCCAGGCTGGGCCAGGCTCTCCTGGGTATTTCATTCAAGACCAAGAGATTGCAGTTCTCTCTTGTGTGCTCTTGAGTAGGCATGCCGTTTGCTGGAGAACTACCAATGGTATTTGCTTTCAACTCTGTGGTCTGAGAAGTAGAGACAGCTGCTCTGTGGTGACAGCAAAGTACAAAGTAGATGCAGAAAGTGCAGTGGGGACAAAGAGGGGTGGGGTTCAAAGTACCCTGTCAGCTGGAATTTTGCACTCAGTCCTTCCTGAGAACAGGCTGTGTTCCTGGCTGCATTATGGACGCCATCCTGGTATTTTACACAGGACAAATCAAAACGTCTTTGGTGCACAAAGCTCAGGTAGTCTTCTCTTACTTGTAACTCAGGGCCTTTTAGCTAATTTTGGCTTCTTCCTTAAATGTGTCCTCTCTCTGTTGGGGAAACAGCTGTGCAGTCATGGACAGTACTGGAAACTGCTGCTGGGGACCCCAGAGAACAAACAACTAGCTATGATGCCAACGCTAACATGTGAGGGGGGCAGATGAGAAGGGAGAGGGAAAGTGGCCATCGTTAGGAAGAGGCGAGGCATATTCAAGAGCAAAAATGGAAGAGAATATTCCATCCAAGAGATTGCATGTGAATCAGTGAAAGTTTGGCTTCTCAGGATCTATATTATTCTTGAATTGTAAACATTTTTAGGAATATAAGATGAGTGGGAGAGAGACCACCAATGAACTTGAAGTAGGAAAGCTGGTTGGGCTCCCAGATGTGGCGGGAATCTTTAATGACATGCTGGGGACTTCACATCAATTTCTTTGGAATTGGTTTCCAACAGTCAGAAAGGAGGATGTGGGCTTCATTATCTCTACGCTTCTTTTCAGCTCAAAATTCTGAGTTCATAACTAAAATACGGAAACTTTGTCATTGCTGACACAGCATTTCTGCTGGGTTTGACTGTGGCAGTGATTTAATTTAGATATGTTTCCTCTTCTCTCACAACAGTGTGAAATGATATATGCTACACTACAGAAGCCTTGTCCTGAGCATTTATTTTATACACTAGATAACCATGAGAGTAAATTTCACTAAGTAGCAATGAACCTGAGCCTGCCTTAGCACTTGTTTGAATGTTTTACTTTTTCCTTCTATGCAGTAGTCCAAGGGAGTTTGTATCTTGGATTATTTTCAAAGATAATGAATGACTGTGTTCTGTGGAAGACAGGGATCACTCGTAGTTGAACATGGAAACTAAGAGTGTGTCTTGTCAGGATATCTCCGAGATGCTTTTGGTAAATACCATCACTAAACACACAGCAATGACTACAGAAGGATTTTTCACACTCACTTTTTATTCTCTCTCTTCTTCTGCCTTTGTCTATTGGCAAGGAAGTTCCTGTTTTATTTGATTTATATCATAGACCACAATGATTTTTTTGGTCCCCTGGTTGTTGAAGATACCTCTGTTTGTAAGCAGGTACTCCTTGGGATCTACTGTGTTGCCAATAGAACAATCTGCTATCACAGGTGGGAAAGCTACCTATAGAGAAGACTTAAGGCCTAGAGAATGAATAGAAGTAAAAGTGAGGTTGAATGATGAGGCAAAAAAAAAAATGGCATTTATGTACCAAGTATGAGGATGAGGAGTAAGACAAGAAAACTATTTGCTTTGTATATACTGTGCCTAGCTTCCTGTTTAGTGTGTGCCTTGAGACTTTTCACCATATAAAGATGATCAAGTTTTGGTAATACTACTACCAGCAAAAATACTGTTGCTTTTTCTGTACAACCTCCCACACAAATCATTATCATCCCCAGGTTTACAGTGAAATTGACCAGACATCAAAGTCATATTCTAACCAGTAATTTCCATGCCTTGTGTGACTGATGGGCATCTATTACCTGATCTTCAGATAAGTGGGTCTGATAAACTTACCATAACACCAGTTGGGTTGGAAGATGAAAATTTTATTGTTTATTTGGTCTATCATATTTCTTCAATGTATGTGATGTGATGTGTGTGTGTGTGTGTGTGCATGTGAGTGTGTGTGTTTGTATGCATAACAGCTCTGTGCATAGTATGCATAAATGATGTGGAGGCCAGATACCAATGAATCTGCTTATCATCTTATTTTTAATGATATGGTCATTCACCGAACCTAACACTCACAGACTGAGACAACCAGAGACTACCTGGCCAATCAGGGCAGAAGATCTTCATGTCTCAGTCTAGTCTACTTTTACCACAGTTCTAGAAATTGGAACCCGGGTCTTTCTGCTTGTGTGATGGGTGTTTTATTGATCAAGTCATCTCCCCTCCCCCTTGCAATTGTTTGTTTGTTTTAAAGTTCAAATCTCAATGCACATCCAAGGCTTGCCTAAAACTCAAAATTCTTGCTTTAACATGCTGGGAGTATAGGAGTGAATAACCACACTGGCTATATTTTTTTATTAATATTCTGATGGGGATAGAGTTTAAAATGTTCTGGTTACCGTTGGTAGCAGAGTTGGTGTGTAAAGTAAGATTAGTTTGGGAAAAAACAGCATTCTTGATATAATACAACTTTAAGAAATTTGATGATATAGGAATTAATTTAAAAGATGAAATTTAGAACAGATAAATATATGTATGATCCTTGAGAACTAGAAAACCTTATCAATGTGGTTCCTAGCAGTCATCAAAATATTGAAAAATAGGGACCTTTTTTTTTAAAGCACAAACTCTCGGTCTTCGAGGCCAACACCCACGGAATCACCATGATTTCTCTAGGACAGTACTGAAAGCCAGTGCAATGCGCTGAATAGAAGGTGTGACCCACAGACTTGCTTTCAGGTGATGGCATAATCGATAGATGACAATAAAGCATTCCTTCTTACCTGTTCTTATGGGGAAAAAGAAGATGCTTAGAAAATCTGCATAAAAGTTTTAGAGATTTCCTTCCCGTGGTTTTCTGAGACTCGATTACCAGTTAATCATCCATGTTGACGGGTTTTTGAGATGATGGTAAAGGTGGCATTTCTCCAGCTGAGAAAGAAGAGAACCAGTAGGTGTGTCAGACACTAACACACACATTTTCAGGTACATTCGCTCATGAAGCTCTTAGAACTGAGTTAAGTTACCAAACGGATAGCTTGTCAGCAAGCAATGGGGTTATCATTTTGAAGTCAGTACTAACCGGCATCCCTCATGTTCAGGAGGGAAGGGGAATTAACTCTCGGGGGCTTGTGTGAAACCCTTATTCATAGCAGTTTTGTTACGTAAGGGTGGACTTTTGTCTTATATGTATATGTCTTGACTATTGGGAATATGTAAGTTCATAATCCCTAACACCCTCTTCCTGATGGATAAGGGCATGGAGCCGAAGCAGAGAGTGGAAAGCAGCGGTAAGAGAGTAAACAAGCTCAGTGCTAAGAGAACGTTTGCTTTTTTAAAAAATGCATTTATTTATTCCTTTAAAATGACACACAATGCATTTTGATCATATTCTTTCCTCTTTTCAAACGCCTCCTGGCTCGTCTCCACCTCTCTACCCACCCAACTTTATGTTCTTTCTCTCTTTTAAACACACACAACTTTTAAAGTAAAATAAAATTTCAAACAAAATCTGTAAATGTGCCCAATTCAATGCAATGACTTGTTGTAGTTATCAGAACAAAATGGTTTATTTTTAGATGAAAATATAAGATAAAAAAATCAGACACAGTCATATAACTAATCATTTAAATGCTTTCAGAACAACTTTTTATTCTTGAATTTAAAATTTCAAGTCCTTGTGAATAATTTATGCCATAAGTGTGTGGATTAACACGCAGCCTTGCACTTGTAACAGTTGAGGAACCAAAATAAGACAAAATGAAACAAAAACTAGAAGCTTGCTAATAGTCCTGTGGTAGTAGTAAGCTTTGGGTTCCCATTTGCCTGAATTTTTCTAGGCTGCTCCCATGGTTAACTTTGTATCTCAAAGTTTGGGACTGGGTTAAACTTTGTCAGCTCTACCTCAGAGAAAGAAGAACATGGCAGCAAATACTAACTGATGGGAGTATTTTATCTACTTAGCTTCATGATAACATGTTATCAGCTGAGTGAAGTATAGCACATCTAAAACATAACAAAATACATTTAAGCAAATCGCTAAAATTTTGTGAAAGTATAACTATGAACCTCCAAGTAATTATCAAAAGCAGAAAAGATTACTAGAGTTCTGTTTTAGATGTACTATTCTCTTTGATAATAACTGAGTTTACCTCCAACAATGTAAATATATATCCATTCCCTACTGTTTACTAATAGACTGAATTTTGGGGAGAGCATGTGCTGGGGACGCAGCCCCGCCGCTCCAATTACTACAAGAACATTTTAGGGCCACATCTCTATGGATTAAGTGACCTATGTGGGGTTGGGTGATGGCAATTCAGCATCATTTCATCTTATATTTTTGTTGATTCATGGAACCGGAAGCATCTAAATGAAACTATAACATGTTTGTGTAGTGTTAGAAGGAAAACAGAGAAGATTCTGGTGAAGATCAAATGAAGTAACGACTATGGAAAAGTTCTTCACAAAATTTTGGTGCCCAATATGTACATAACCCTGCTGGTAATAAAATGGTGCTGATTGCGTAGTTCTACTAACATAGGAGGAAGGAATGGGTGAAACATTGAGTGGTGGTCATGTCTGCCCTATGGCTCTTGCTTGTTCTCCACAGGAGCCAAGGAGCTCAGCCTGTGTGTCCCTGCTAGCCAGAGTCTCTGCTAAAAGTCTGGCTGAAGGAGTTTTCATGTAAATTCCAAAAGAAACCCAAAGAATATTCTTCCGAGGTTGTGGCTCCCACGGAATCAGTGGGTAACACCCACAGTCCCATATCCTGTGACACCGCTTTGCTGAGTTGACTGTTTTTACCAGCATGACCTTTTTGAGTCTGTTACTCTTTCATAAACGTTGTTAGTGCTTGCTGTACTAGATGGTAAATGGGTAGTACAGTGTATTGATTCAGAATCTAATTTTTATTTCCAGGATGTGAAGGGTAATGGGATCTGGCATTTAGAGCATCCTGATGCTGCAGGAGAATTCTTTAAAAGAGGGTATTGTTGGAAAAAAAAAAAGACATTATAAGCACATTTAAATAGTTCCTAGTAAAAATTAAGTTTATGCAAATTATTTGTTATTGAAGACATCATTAGGCAGCATTGAAGAACTAAATTTATTCTGATAATCATTATAATGATGAAAAAATTCCTTGCTTCAATAACTGATTTATGCTTCATTTAAATATACAGAGTGGTTTCAATATAATTTCTTATTAGCTCTAATGATGAATTTTAAAGTATCATGACTCTGAAATAAAGATGAAAATTCTCCACACAACTTATTGCATTTAAATGGATTTAATATTTAATATTTAAAAAATCATTTGGTGTAAATAGCCATCATGAATCACAGCAAATATACTAAGATGTAATTAAATGCTTTTTCCTTTTCAAATGCATCTACTTGTTTTATAATAAATTATTTTTGTACTCTTTCTTCTTTTAAGCTATGCTATTATTTTGGGAATTATTATAAATCGTGAAATAATATCAAATGTAAAATATCAGTAAATTTAAAAAATATTTCCTCCTAGGTAAATTCAAAGTAATTGGATTATTGTTTAACATTTGCTTTTCTATTGCAAGTTGTTTTAAACCATAATAATAAGAACTCCAAAATTTAATAGTGAAAGAGAAAAGGGAAAAATTGTGTAAAAGAGACAAGATCCTATGATCAAGCTGAGCATGGTGGCACATTCCTTTAAATCTTGCACTTGGGAGATGGAGGCAGGCTGATAGCTGTGAGTTTGTCTAGCCTGGTCTACATATTTAGTTCCAGGATAACCAAGGCTACATAGTGAGACCTTGTTTCAAAACAAAAATAAGGGCGCTATGACAGTTCTCACCACACATGTTAGCTTTATTGTCTCCATGACCAAAGGCATACACACACACAAAAGCAAGTGAAGAAAGGCCGGATTCATGTTGGCTCACAGTTACAGGGAGATCAGTCATTTGCTGTTTGGCCCCATGTGCTTGATCAGAAATGATAGGGGTGGTAGGGGTGGTGGTGGTGGTGGAGGTGGTGGTAGTGGTGGCGGTGTGTATGTGTGTATATGTGTGTGTGTGTGTGTGTGTGTGGACAGTGGAGCTTCTTCAGCTAAGGCACATGGAGTGGAGGATGGAGAAGTAATAGGAAGAAACTGGGATAAGTTATAACCCATAAAAACCATGCCCCAGTGACCTACTTCCTCCAGCTTTCAAGGAAGTTCCATCACCCTCCAGTACTATACCTATTTTCAGTCTGTCAGAGCATTCAAGTCTTCATTATGTCAGAGTCTGATGGCGGAGTTGTTTCTGAAAACCTCTCATGGACACTCGGGGGTGTACTTCTAATTTTCTAATCCTCCCAAGATCTAACCAACAGGACAAGATCAACCCTCACTCCTTGTAAATGTGTGACCCTGAAAAAACTCTACTTGGGAGCTAATTCCACACTGGAGCTTGTCCATTCTTCATGAGTGGGATGAAGCAGGGATGGCAGGAATAGTACATTTCCTACTGGCTAGATCCAGAAACTAGCTACATGGGGACTCAAGAACCACATGAGCTGCCAGGAGACCTGTGAGGCTGTGGATTTCCTGTACAACATGGTGAAATTCTGAAGTCAGGTGCAGTCTCTCAAAGGGTGATCCTAACCAATACTGAGCATAGTGGTGGACAGTTTGGGGAATTTTGCTGGCCCTTACGACATGTTCAATAAAAAAAAGTGACATACCAAAGACAACTACCCGTCCTCTTACCCCTTGCAATTGGCCAATAAGAACCATGGACAGTCTAATCCACCAGAAATAACACAATATACAGTGGATATACCATGGGATAACAGAAAAGTAGGGCTTCTAATCAGAGGTAGGTAGTTCCTCAGACATGCTGGGCTCTATTTTGTAATGTTATTATCCTGTTAGGAAAGAATCTTTTTTTTTTTTTTTTAAAGAGCTAGTAGTTCAGTTTCTTGGGAAGATGGGAATCCATCTACCTCAAGATCCAGATACACTGCATTTTGGCATCTACCCAAAGGATGCTTCACCCTTCCATAGGGACCCTTGAGCAACCATGTTCATTGCTGCTCTATTCATAATAGTCAGCAATTAAACAACCTAGATGTCCCTCAAAAGAATGTAAAAAGAAAATGTGGTACATTTACGCAATGGGGTATTTCTTAGCCATTAAAACAAGACACCATGAAATTTGAAGGTAAATGAATGGAACTAAAAAATTCATCCTGAGTGAAGAAACCTTGACCCATAAAGACAAATATGGTATATATTTACTTATACATGGATATTAGCTATTAAGTAAATGATAACTAAGCTATAATCTGCAGAACCACAGAGGTTAGGTATAGAGTAAGAGCAGATAGATCTCACAAGGAAAGGTAAATATAATAGATAGTTATTGATGGACAGGAGGAATAGGGGCATCAAGGACACATGAGGAGGGGAGAAAGCGATGAAAGAGGGAATAGGGGGACAGACAGCTAAAGTTACAGGCCATTTGAGGGGTAGCATGGACACCTAATACAGCAGATGCTTCCTAAAATATACACATATATGAAAGTGATCCAAATGGACTCACCAGATAATGGGGGAGAAAGCCCCTCCCAACAGGCCACCGCTTGTCACCAAATATAGTTTCCAGTATTGGAATTGGGTTACATCTAATTGAATTGTTGGCTAAAGGAGTTCCATGGGAACCTCTAAACAACCCAGTCTGTTGTCATGAGCGTAGTCAGCTCTCTACAAACTGAAGGCGTAGCTCCCTTCTCTCCACATTGAGGAAGACAACACTTGCACGAGTCATTGAACACAGAGAAGTCTAGCTGATGCCCACATAGATTCTCTGGCCCTATGTTCTGGTGTCTTTGGTACAGGAAGATACTCTACATGCTATCAAAGAAGAAACATCATAAATACCACCCCCCAGACATAATGCCTTTACTATACAATGGTGTGCTCTCTGCAGGATTTGCTAGTGAAATTGTGGTACAAACTTGTGGAAGAAACCAGCCAATAACTAATTCGATTTAAAGCCCACTCCATGAATTGGAACCTACACCTGATACTCCTAGGGTGGCCAAGAACCTGAGATTAGATAGCCCTGGGGCCTAAGGTAAAACCAAATATTACTGTTGTAAAAAAATAGTAGCAATAAAATGACTTTTAATTATATTCTGTTGTATTCATACATCAGTTCTTGTTCAGCCATAATCAGTGAAGTCTCCTTCTAAAGCAGATAGGAATAAATACAGTCTCACATCCAGATGTTATGGGAGTCCCCTTTCTTTGCTATAATTACCATTAATGAATAAAGAAACTGCCTTGGGCTGTTGATAGGGTAGAGCTTAGGTAGGCAGGGAAGATGAAACTGGATGCTGGGAAGAAGAGAGGTGGAGTCAGAGGAACACCATGGAGCCCCCAGAGACAGATGCTAGGAATTTTACCTGGTAAGCCATTGCCACGTGGTGAGACAAAGATTAAGAGAAATGGGTTAAATTAAAATGTAAAAATTAGCTAATAAGAAACTAGAACCTAACGGGCCAAGCAGTGATTTAATTAATACAGTTTCTGTGTGATTATTTGGGGGTGAAGCTAGTGGGGTGGCAGGGATGAACAAGCGAGCCCTCCTCCTACAAGATGTTATGCACAGAAGGAGAGACCTTGAACACTCAGCCCTACATGGGATGTCTCCATCAAATTTCTCCCCCCAGGGCTCAGGGAATCCCACAGAAGAGGTGCAAAGAATGTAAGAGTCAGAGGAGTTGGAGGACACAAAAAAGAAGGCCCTTTATATCAACAAGATTGATGCACAAGGCCTTCAGGGGTATGCATCAGATGGGACTTAGAACTGAAAGAATAGGGCATATGCCCCCATCCTTAATGCAGAAGCTATATCCAATTGCAAATGAAAATTTAGTTTCGTTCAAGGGAGTCTCACTGTTGAAACTAATTATTCTTAAAGGAAGTAGATAT